>NW_027518067.1:0-37083 GCF_048772815.1 Callospermophilus lateralis
AAAAACTGCTACTGTAGACGAACGCTTCAACCTTGAAGAACAAACTTTGGTGAGCCAAGTGGGATTTGTGTACTGATCATTACCACCAAGTATCATCAAGTTTGGGTGAAAAAATATTTGCTGGTATTTCGGAAACTCGTAATTTCTTGGAAGCTTGGCATCCCCTTTCAATGAAATTGCTTTTCCACAGTCTCTGCTTAGGGCTACTTGAAGAGGAAACAAACCATAGAGACTAAACAGAGAACTACTTTATTTTGTCAAGTTTCAAAGAACTACTACAAACCATGTTGGATTAAGAGTTCCAAAATCATCTATCTCTATAGTAGAGAACAGAGTGAACCTAAATATAAAAACTGCTACTGTAGACGAACGCTTAAACCTAGAAGAACAAAATTTGTTGAGCCAAGTGGGATTTGTGTACTGATCTATACCACCAAGTATTCTCAGGTTTGGGTGAAAAAATATTTGCTGGCATTTCGGAAACTCGAAATTTCTTGGAAGCTTAGCCACCCCTTTAAATGAAAGTGCTTTTCCACAATCTCTGCTTAGGGCTACTTGAAGAGGAAACAAACCAAAGAGACAAAACTGAGAACTCCTTTATTTTTTCAAGTTTCAAAGAGCTACTACAAACCATGTTGGATTTAGAGTTCCAAATTCATCTATCTATATGAGAGAGAAGAGAGAGAAACCTACATATAAAACTGCTACCGTAGACGAACGCTTTAACCTAGAAGGACACAATTTGGTGAGCCAAGTGGGATTTGTGTACTGATCATTACCACCACGTATTATTAAGATTGGGTAAAAAAATATTTGCTGGTATTTCGGAAACTCGTTATTTCTTATAAGCTTGGCAACCCCTCTCCATGAAAGTGCTTTTCCACAGTCTGTGCCTAGGGCTACGTTAAGAGGAAACAAACCATAGAAAAAACTGAGAACTCCTTTATTTTGTCAAGTTTCAAAAAGCTAATACAAACCATGTTAAATTTAGAGTTCCAAATTTATCTATCTATATAGGAGAGAACAGAGTGAAACCTAAAATTAAAAATTGCAACTGTAAACGAACGCTTCAAAAGAGAAGAATAAAATTTGGTGAGCCAAGTGGGATTTGTGTACTGATCATTACCACCACGTATCATCCAGATTGGGTGAAAAAATATTTGCTGGTATTTCGGAAACTCGTAATTTCTTGGAAGCTTGGCAACCCCATTCAATGAAAGTGCTTTTCCACAGTCTCTGCTTAGGGCTGCTGAAGAGGCAATAAACCATAGAGACAAAACTGAGAACTACTACTTTTTGTCAAGTTTCAAAGAGCTACTACAAACCATGTTGGATTTAGAGTTCCAAATTCATTTATCTATATAGGAGAGAACAGAGGGAAACCTAAAAATATAAACTGATACTTTAAATGAACGCTTCAACTTAGAAGAACAAAATTTGGTGAGCCAAGTGGGATTGGTGTACTGATCATTACCCCCAAGTATCATCAATTTGGTTGAAAAAATATTTGCTGGCATTTGGGAAACTCGTTATTTCTTATAAGCTTGGCAACCCCTCTCAATGAAAGTGCTTTTCCACAGTCTGTGCCTAGGGCTACATGAAGAGGAAACAAACCACAGATACAAAACTGAGAACTCCTTTATTTTGTCAAGTTTCAAAGAGCTACTACAAACCATGTTGGATTTAGAGTTCCAAATTCATCTATCTATATAAGAGAGAAGAGAGTGAAACCTACATATAAAACTGCTACCGTAGACGAACGCTTTAACCTAGAAGAACACAATTTGGTGAGCCAAGTGGGATTTCTGTACTGATCATTACCACCACATATTATCCAGATTGGGTGAAAAAATATTTGCTGGTATTTCGGAAACTCGTAATTTCTTGGAAGCTTGGCAACCCCTTTCAATGAAAGTGCTTTTCCACAGTCTCTGCTTAGGGCTACTTGAAGAGGAAATAAACCATAGAGACAAAACTGAGAACTACTTTATTTTGTCAAGTTTCAAAGAGCGAATACAAACCATGTTGGATTTAGAGTTCCAAATACATCTATCAATATAGGAGAGAACAGAGGGAAACCTAAATATTAAAACGACTACTGTAGACGAACGCTTGAACCTAGAAGAACAAAGTTTGG
Organism: Callospermophilus lateralis; assembly: GCF_048772815.1. Taxonomy (NCBI): domain Eukaryota; kingdom Metazoa; phylum Chordata; class Mammalia; order Rodentia; family Sciuridae; genus Callospermophilus; species Callospermophilus lateralis. The sequence goes on from NW_027518067.1 coordinate 2,138, forward strand.
TGAGCCAAGTGGGATTGGTGAACTGATCATTACCACCAAGTATCATCAAGATTGGTTGAAAAAATATTTGCTGGTATTTCGGAAACTCGTAATTTCTTGGAAGCTTGGCAACCCCTTTCAATGAAAGTGCTTTTCCACTGTCTCTGCTTAGGGCTACTTGAAGAGGAAACAAACCCTAGAGACAAAAGAGAGAACTACTTTATTTTGTCAAGTTTCAAACAACTACTACAAACCATGTTGGATTTAGTGTTCCAAATTCATCTATCTATATAGAAGAGAACAGAGGGAAACCTAAAAATATAAAGAGCTGCTGTAAATGAACGCTTTAACCTAGAAGAACAAAATTTGGTGAGTCAAGTGGGATTTGTGTACCGATCATTACCACCAAGTATCATCAAGATTGGGTGAAAAAATATTTGCTGGCATTTCGGAAATTCTTTATTTCCAGGAAGCTTGGCAACCCCTTTCAATGAAAGTGCTTTTCCACTGTCTCTGCTTAGGGCTACTTGAAGAGGAAACAAACCCTAGAGACAAAAGAGAGAACTACTTTATTTTGTCATGTTTCAAACAACTACTACAAACCATGTTGGATTTAGTGTTCCAAATTCATCTATCTATATAGGAGAGAACAGTGGGAAACCTAAAAATAAAAACTGCTACTTTAAACCAACGCTTCAACCTAGAACAAGAAAATTTTGTGAGCCATGTTGGATTTGTGTACTGATCATTACCAAGAAGTATCATCAAGATTGGGTGAAAATATATTTGCTGGTATTTCCGAAACACGTAATTTCTTGGAAGCTTGGCAGCCCCTCTCAATGAAAGTGCTTTTCCACAGTCTGTGCCTAGGGCTACTTAAAGAGGAAACAAACCATAGAGACAAAACTGAGAACTCCTTTATTTTGTCAGGTTTCAAAGAGCTACTACAAACCATGATGGACTCAGAGTTCCAAATTCATCTATCTATATAACAGAGAGTAGAGTGAAACCTACATATAGAAACTGCTACCGTAGATGAACGCTTCAACCTAGAAGAGCACAATTTGGTGAGCCAAATGGGATTTGTGTACTGATCTTTACCACCATTTATTATTAAGATTGGGTAAAAAAAATTTGATGGTATTTTGGAAACTCGTTATTTCTTAGAAGTTTGGCAACCACTCTCAATGAAAGTGCTTTTCCACAGTCTGTGCCTAGGGATACTTGAAGAGGAATCAAGCCATAGAGAAAAAACTGAGAAATCCTTTATTTTGTGAAGTTTCAAAGAGCTACTACAAACCATGTTGGATTTAGAGTTCCAAATTCATCTATCTATATAATAGAAACAGAGTGAAACCTACATATAAAAACTGCTACTGTAGACGAACGCTTCAACCTAGAAGAACACAATTTGGTTAGACAAGTGGGATTTGTGTACTGATCATTACCACCAAGTATCATCAAGATTGGGTGAAAAAATATTTGCTGGTATTTCGGACTCGTTATTTCTTAGAAGATTGGCAACCCTTCTCAATGAAAGTGCTTTTCCACTGTCTGTACAAAGGGCTATTTGAAGAGGAAACAAACCATAGAGACAAAACTGAGAATTTCTTTATTTTGTCAATTTTCAAAGAGCTACTACAAACCATGTTGGATTTAGAGTTTCAAATTCATCTATTTATATAGGAGAGAACAGAGTGAAACCTAAATAGAAAAACTGCTACTGTAGACAAACGCTTAAACCTAGAAGAACAAAATTTGGTGAGCCAAGTGGGATTTGTGTACTGATCATTACCCCCAAGTATCATCAATTTGGTTTAAAAAATATTTGCTGATATTTCGGAAACTCGTTATTTCTTATAAGCTTGGCAACCCCTATCAATGAAAGTGCTTTTCCACAGTCTGGGCCTAGGGCTACATGAAGAGGAAACAAACCACAGAGACAAAACTGAGAACTCCTTTATTTTGTCAAGTTTCAAAGAGCTACTACAAACCATGTTGGGTTTAGAGTTCCAAATTCATCTAACTCTATAGAAGAGAACACAGTGAAACCTTAATATAAAAAGTGCTACTGTAGACGAACGCTTCAACCTTGAAGAACAAAATTTGGTGAGCCATGTGGGATTTGTGTACTGATCATTACCACCAAGTATCATCAAGATTGGGTGAAAAAATATTTGCTGGTATTTCGGAAACTCGTAATTTCTTGGAAGATTGGCAACCCCTTTCAATGAAAGTGCTTTTCCACAGTCTCTGCTTAGGGCTACTTGAAGAGGAAGCAAACCATAGAAACTTCTCAGAGAACTACTTTATTTTGTCAAGTTTCAAAGAACTACTACAAACCATGTTGGATTTAGAGTTCCAAAGTCATCTATCTATATAGGAGAGAACAGAGGGAAACCTAAATATAAAAACTGCTACTGTAGACGAACGCTTAAACTTAGAAGAACAAAATTTGGTGAGCCAAGTGGGATTTGTGTACTGATCATTACCAGCATGTACCATTAAGATTGGGTGAAAAAATATTTGCTGGTATTTCGGAAACCCGTAATTTCTTGGAAGCTTGGCAACCCTTTTCTTGAAAGTGCTTTTCCACAGTCTCTGCTTAGGGCTACTTGAAGGGGAAACAAATCATAAATACAAAACTGAGAAAACTACTTTTTGTCAAGTTTCAAAGAGCTACTACAAACCATGTTGGATGTAGAGTTCCAAATTCATCTAACTATATATAAGAGAACAGAGTGAAACCTAAATATAAAAACTGCTACTGTAGACGAACGCTTCAACCTTGAAGAACAAAAGTTGGTGAGCCAAGTGGGATTGGTGTACTGATAATTACCACCAAGTATCATCAAGTTTGGTTGAAAAAATATTTGCTGGTATTTCGGAAACTCGTTATTTCTTAGAATCTTGGCAACCCCTCTCAATGAAAGTGCTTTTCCACAGTCTGTGCCTAGGGCTACTTGAAGAGGAAACAAACCATAGAGACAAAACTGAGAACTCCTTTATTTTGTCAAGTTTTAAAGAGCTACTACAAACCATGTTGGATTTAGAGTTCCAAATTCATCTATCTATATAAGAGAGAATAGAGGGAAACCTAAAAATATAAACAGCTGCTGTAAACGAACGCTTCAACCTAGAAGAACAAAATTTGGTGAGTCAAGTGGGATTTGTGTACCGATCATTACCACCAAGTATCATCAAGATTGGGTGAAAAAATATTTGCTGGCAATTCGGAAACTTGTTGTTTCTAGGAAGCTTGGCAACCCCTTTCAATGAAAGTGCTTTTCCACAGTCTCTGCTTAGGGCTACTTGAAGAAGAAACAAACTATAGAGACAAAACTGAGAACTACTTTTTTTTGGCAGGTTTCAAAGAGCGACTAGAAACCATGTTGGATTTAGAGTTCCAAATTCATCTATCTATATAGCAGAGAACAGAGGGAAACCTAAATATAAAAACTACTACACTAAACGAACGCTTCTACCTAGAAGAGGAAAATTTGGTGAGCCAAGTGGGATTTGTGTACCGATCATTACCACCACGTATCATCAAGATTGAGTGAAAAAATATTTGCTGGTATTTCGAGACTCGTAATTTCTGGGAAGGTTGGCAACCCCTTTCAATGAAAGTGCTTTTCCACAGACTCTGCTTAGGGCTACTTGAAGAGGAAACAAATCATAGAGACAAAACTGAGAATTCCTTTATTTTGTCAAGTTTCAAAGAGCTACTACAAACCATGTTGGATTTAGAGTTCCAAATTAATCTATCTATATAGGAGAGAACAGAGGGAAACCTAAAAATATAAACAGCTCCTGTAAACAAACGCTTCAACCTAGAAGAACAAAATTTGGTGAGTCAAGTGGGATATGTGTATCGATCATTACCACTAAGTATCATCAAGATTGGGTGAAAAAATATTTGCTGGTATTTCGGAAACTCGTTGTTTCTTGGAAGCTTGGCAACCCCTTTCAATGAAAGTGCTTTTCCACAGTCTCTGCTTAGGGCTACTTGAAGAAAAAACAAAGCATTGAGTCAAAACTGAGAACTACTTTTTTTTTGTCAAGTTTGAAAGAGCGACTAGAAACCATGTTGGATTTACAGTTCCAAATTCATCTATCTATATAGGAGAGAACAGAGGGAAACCTAAATATAAAAACGACTACTGTAGACGAACGCTTCAACCTAGAAGAACAAAATTTGGTGAGCCAAGTGGGATTTGTGTACTGATCATTACCACCCAGTATCATAAAGATTGGGTGAAAAAATATTTGCTGGTATTTTGGAAACTCGTTATTTCTTAGAAGCTTGGAAACCCCTCTCAATAAAAATGCTTTTCCACAGTCTGTGCCTAGGGCGACTTGAAAAGAAACAAACCATAGAGACAAAACTGAGAACTCCTTTATTTTGTCAAGTTTCAAAGAGCTACTAGAAACCATGTTGGCTTTAGCGTTCCAAATTCATCTATCTATATAAGAAAGAACAGAGTAGAACCTAAAAATAAAAACTGCTACTGTAAACAAACGCTTCAACCTAAAAGAACAAAATTTGGTGAGTCAAGTGGGATTTGTGTACCGATCATTACCACCAAGTATCATCAAGATTGGGTGAAAAAATATTTGCTGGCTTTTCGGAAACTCGTTATTTCTAGGAAGCTTGTCAACCCCTTTCAATGAAAGTGCTTTTCCACAGTCTCTACTTAGGGCTAATTGAAGAAGAAACAAACTATAGAGACAAAACTGAGAACTACTTTTTTTTTTGTCAAGTTTCCAAGAGCGACTGCAAACCATGTTGGATTTAGAGTTCCAAATTCATCTATCTATATAGGAGAGAACAGAGGGAAACCTAAATATAAAAACGACTACTGTAGACGAACGCTTCAACCTAGAAGATGAAAAATTGATGAGCCAAGTGGGATTTGTGTAATGATCATTACCACCAAGTATCATCAAGATTCGGTGAAAAAATATTTGCTGATATTTCAGAAACTCTTTATTTCTTAGAAGCTGGGCAACCCCTGTCAATGAAAGTGCCTTTCCACAGTCTGTGCTTAGGGCTACTTGAAGAAGAAACCAACTATAGAGACAAAACTGAGAACTACTTATTTTTGGCAGGTTTCAAAGAGCGACTAGAAACCATGTTGGATTTAGAGTTCCAAATTCATCTATCTATATAGCAGAGAACAGAGGGAAACCTAAATATAAAAACTACTACACTAAACGAACGCTTCTACCTAGAAGAGGAAAACTTGGTGAGCCAAGTGGGATTTGTGTACCGATCATTACCACCACGTATCATCAAGATTGAGTGAAAAAATATTTGCTGGTATTTCGAGACTCGTAATTTCTGGGAAGGTTGGCAACCCCTTTCAATGAAAGTGCTTTTCCACAGACACTGCTTAGGGCTACTTGAAGAGGAAACAAATCATAGAGACAAAACTGAGAATTCCTTTATTTTTTCAAGTTTCAAAGAGCTACTACAAACCATGTTGGATTTAGAGTTCCAAATTAATCTATCTATATAGGAGAGAACAGAGGGAAACCTAAAAATATAAACAGCTCCTGTAAACAAACGCTTCAAATTAGAAGAACAAAATTTGGTGAGTCAAGTGGGATTTGTGTAAGGATCATTACCACTAAGTATCACCAAGATTGGGTGAAAAAATATTTGCTGGTATTTCGGAAACTCTTGTTTCTTAGAAGCTTGGCAACCCCTTTCAATGAAAGTGCTTTTCCACAGTCTCTGCTTAGGGCTACTTGAAGAAAAAACAAAGCATTGAGTCAAAACTGAGAACTACTTTTTTTTTGTCAAGTTTGAAAGAGCGACTAGAAACCATGTTGGATTTAGAGTTCCAAATTCATCTATCTATATAGGAGAGAACAGAGGGAAACCTAAATATAAAAACGACTACTGTAGACGAACGCTTCAACCTAGAAGAACAAAATTGGGTGAGCCAAGTGAGATTTGTGTACTTGTCATTACCACCACGTATCATCCATATTGGTTAAAAAAATATTTGCTGGTATTTCGGAAACTCGTTATTTCTTGAAACTTGGCAAAACTCTCAATGAAAGTGCTACTCCAAAGTCTGTGCCTAGGGCTACTTGAAGAGGAGAAAAACCATAGAGACAAAACGGAGAACTCCTTTATTTTGTCACGTTTCAAAGAGCTACTACAAACCATGTTGGATTTAGAGTTCCAATTTCATCTATCTATATAGAAGAGAACAGAGTGAAACCTAAATATAAAATGACTACTGTAGACGAACGCTTCAACCTAGAAGAATAAAATTTGGTGAGCCAAGTGGGATTAGTATACTTCTCATTACCACTCCGTATCATCAAGATAGGGTGAAAAAATATTTGCCGGTAATTCGGAATATCGTTATTTCTTGGAAGCTTGGAAACCCTTTTCAATGAAAGTGCTTTTCCACAGTCTGTGCCTAGAGATACTTGAAGAGGAAACAAACCATACAAACAAATCTGAGAACTCCTTTATTTTGTCAAGTTTCAAAGAGCTACTACAAACCGTGTTGGATTTAGAGTTCCAAATTCATCTATCTTTATAGGACAGAACAGAGGGAAACCTAAAAATATAAACTGCAACTTGAAACGAACGCTAAAACCTAGAAGAACAAAATTTGGTGAGCCATGTGGTATTTGTGTACTTGTCATTACCACCACGTATCATCAAGATTGGGTGAAAAAATATTTGCTGGTATTTCGGAATATCGTTATTTTTTAGAAGATTGGCCACCCCTTTCAATGAAAGTGCTTTTCCACAGACTCTGCTTTGGACTACTTGAAGAGGAATCAAACCCTAGAGACAAAACTGAGAACTACTTTTTTTTGTCAAGTTTCAAAGAGCTACTACAAACCATGTTGGATTTAGAGTTCCAAATTCATCTATCTATATAGGAGACAACAGAGTAAAACCAAAAATAAAAACTGCTACTTGAAACGAACGCTTCAACCTAGAAGAACAAAATTTGTTGAGCCATGTGGGATTTGTGTACTTGTCATTACCACCACGCATCATCCAGATTGGGTGAAAAAATATTTGCTGGTATTTCGGAAACTCGTAATTTCTTGGAAGTTTGGCAACCCCTTTCAGTGAAACTGCTTCTCCACAGTCTCTGCTTAGGGCTACTTGAAGAGGAAACAAACCATAGAGACAAAAGTGAGAACTACTTTTTTTTTCTAGCTTCAAAGAGCTACTACAAACCATGTTGGATTTAGGGTTCCAATTTCATCCATCTATATAGGAGAGAACAGAAGGAAACCTAAATATAAATACTGCTACTGTAGACGAACGCTTCAACCTGGTAGAACAAAATTTGGTGAGCCAAGTGGGATTTGTGTACTTGTAATTACCAGCACGTATCATCCAGATTGGGTGAAAAAATATTTGCTGGTGTTTCGGAAACTCGTTATTTCTTGAAGCTTGGCAACCCTCTCAATGAAAGTGCTATTCATAATCTGTGCCTAGGGCTACTTGAAGAGGAGAAAAACCATAGAGACAAATCTTAGAACTCCGTTTGGTGTCAAATTTCAAAAGCTACTACAAACCATGTTGGATTTAGAGTTCCAAATTCATCTATCTATGTAGAAGAGAACAGAGTGAAACCTAAATATGAAAACTGCTACTGTAGACGAACGCTTCAACCTAGAAGAACACAATTTGGTGAGCCAAGTGGGATTTTGTACTTGTCATTACCACCACGTATCATCAAGATTGGGTGAAAAAATATTTGCCGGTATATCGGAAACTCGTAATTTCTTGGAAGCTTGGCAACACCTTTCAATGAAAGTACTTTTCCACAGTCTCTGCTTATGGCTACTTGAAGAGGAAACCAACCATAGAGACAAAACTGAGAACTACTTTATTTTGTCAAGTTTCAAAGAGCTACTACAAACCATGTTGCATTTAGAGTTCCAAATTCATCTATCTATATAGGAGAGAACAGAGGGAAATCTAAATATAAAAACTGTTACCGTAGACGAACGCTTCAACCTAGAAGAACAGAATTTGGTGAGCCAAGTGGGATTTGTGTCGTGATCATTACCCCCAAGTATCATCAAGATTGGGTGAAAAAATATTTGCTGGTATTTCGGAAACTCGTTATTTCTTAGAAGCTTGGCAACCCCTCTCAATGAAAGTGCTTTTCCACAGTCTGTGCCTAGGGCTACTTGAAGAGGAAACAAACCATAGAGACAAAACTTTGAACTACTTTATTTTGTCCAGTTTCAAGGAGCTACTACAAACCATGTTGGATTCAGAGTTCCAAATTCATCTATCTATATTGGAGAAAACAGAGTGCATCCTAAATATAAAAACTGCTACTGTAGACGAATGCTTCAACCTAGAAGAACATAATTTGGTGAACCATGTGGTATTAGTGTCCTGATCACTACCACCAAGTATCATAAAGATTGGGTGAAAAAATATTTGCTGGTGTTTCGGAAACTCGTAATTTCTTGGAAGCTTGGCAACCCCATTCAATGAAACTGCATTTCCACAGTCTCTGCTTAGGGGTACTTTAAGAGGAACAAACCAAAGAGAGAAAACTGAGAACTACTTTATTTTGTCAGTTGCAAACAGCTACTACAAACCATGTTGGATTTAGAGTTCCAAATTCATCTATCTATATAGGAGAGAACAGAGGGAAACCTAAATATAAAAACGACTACTGAAGATGAACGCTTCAACCTAGAAGAAGAAAATTTGGTGAGCCAAGTGGGATTTGTGTACCGATCATTACCATCAGGTATCATCAAGATTGGGTGATAAAATATTTGCTGGTATTTCGGAAACTGGTAATTTCTTGGAAGCTTGGCCACCCCTTTCAATGAAAGTGCTGTTCCACAGTCTCTGCTTAGGGCTACTTTAAGAGGAAACAAACCATGGAGACAAATTTGAGAATTCCTTTATTTTGTCAACTTTCAAAGAGCTACTACAAACCATGTTGGATTTAGAGTTCCAAATTCATCTATCTATATTGGAGAGAACAGAGGGAACCCTAAAAATATAAACAGCTGCTGTAAACGAACGCTTCAACCTAGAAGAACAAAATTTGGTGAGTAAAGTGGGATTTGTGTACCGATCATTACCAGCAAGTATCATCAAGATTGGGTGAAAAAATATTTGATGGCATTTCGGAAACTCGTTATTTCTAGAAAGCTTGGCAACCCCTTTCAATGAAAGTGCTTTTCCAAAGTCTCTACGTAGGGCTACTTTAAGAAGAAACAAACTATAGAGACAAAACTGAGAACTACTTTTTTTTTTGTCAAGTTTCAAAGAGCTAGTACAAACCATGTTGGATTTAGAGTTCCAAATTCATCTATCTATATAGGAGAGAACAGAGGGAAACCTAAAAATATAAACAGCTGCTGGAAACGAACGCTTCAACCTAGAAGAACAAAATTTGGTGAGTAAAGTGGGATTTGTGTACTTGTCATTACAACCACGTATCATCAAGATTGGGTGAAAAAATATTTGCTGGTATTTCGGAAACTCGTAATTTCTTGGAAGCTTGGCAACCCCTTTCAGTGAAAGTGCTTTTCCACAGTCTGTGCCTAGGGCTACTTGAAGAGGAAACAAACCATAGAGACAAATCTGAGAACCCCTTTATTTCGTCTAGTTTCAAAGAGCTACTACAAACCATGTTGGATTTAGAGTTCCAAATTCATCTATCTATATAGGAGAGAACAGAGGGAAACCTAAATATAAAAACTGCTACTGTAGACGAACGCTTCAACCTAGAAGAACAAAATTTGGTGAGCCAAGTGGGAATTGAGTACTTGTAATTACCACCACGTTTCATTAAGATTGGGGAAAAAAATATTTGCTGGTATATCGGAAACTAGTAATTTCTTGGAAGCTTGGCTACACCTTTCAATGAAAGTGCTTTTCCACAGTCTCTGCTTATGGCTACATGAAGAGGAAACAAACCATAGAGACAAAACTGAGAACTACTTTATTTTGTCAAGTTTCAAAGAGCTACTACAAACCATGTTGGATTTAGAGTTCCAAATTCATCAATCTATATAGGAGAGAACAGAGGAAAATCTAAATATAAAAACGACTACTGTAGACGAACGCATAAACCTAGAAGAACAAAATTTGATTATCCAAGTGGGATTTGTGTACCGATCATTACCACCAATATCATGAAGATTGGGTGAAAAAATATTTGCTGGCATTTCGGAAACTAGTTATTTCTTAGAAGCTTGGCAACCCCTCTCAATGAAAGTGCTTTTCCAAAGTCTGTGCCTAGGGCTACTTGAATTGGAAACAAACCATAAAGACAAAACTGAGAACTACTTTATTTTGTCAAGTTTCAAAGCGCTACTACAAACCATGTTGGATTTAGAGTTCCAAATTCATCTATCTATATAGAAGAGAACAGAGTGAAACTTAAATATAAAAACGACTTCTGTAGACGAACGCTTAAACCTAGAAGAACAGAATTTGGTGAGCCAAGTGGGATTTGTGTCCTGATCATTACCACCAAGTATCATCAAGATTGGGTGTAAACATATTTGCTGGTATTTAGGAAACTCGTTATTTCTGGGAAGCTTGGCAACCCCTTTCAATGAAAGTGCTTTTCCACAGTCTGTGCCTAGGGCTACTTGAAGAGAAAACAAACCATTGAGACAAAACTGAGAACCCTTTATTTTGTCAAGTTTCAAAGAGCTACTACAAACCATGTTGGATTTAGAGTTCCAAATTCATCTATCTATGTAGAAGAGAACAGAGTGAAACCTAAATATAAAAACTGCTACTGTAGACGACCGCTTCAACCTAGAAAAACAAAATTTGGTGAGCCAAGTGAGATTTGAGAACTTGTCATTACCACCACGTATCATCAACATGGGGGAAAAAATATTTGCTGGTATTTCGGAAACTCGAAATTTCTTTGAAGCTTGGCTACACCTTTCAATGAAAGTGCTTTTCCACAGTCTCTGCTTATGGCTACTTGAAGAGGAAACAAACCATAGAGACAAAACTGAGAACTACTTTATTTTGTCAAGTTCAAAGAGCTACTACAAACCATGATGGATTTAGAGTTCCAAATTCATCTATCTATATAGGAGAGAACAGAGTGAAACCTAAAAATAAAAACTGCTATTGTAAACGAACGCTTCAACATAGAAGAACAATTTTTGGTAAACCAAGTGGGATTGGTGTACTTGTCATTACCACCATTATCATCAAGATTGGGTGAAAAAATATTTGCTGGTATTTCGGAAAATTGTTATGTCTTGGAAGCTTGGCAACGCCTTTCAATGAAAGTGCTTTTCCACATTCTGTGCCTAGGGCTACTTGAAGAGGAAACAAACCATAGAATCAAAACTGAGAACCCTTTATTTTGTCAATTTTCAAAGAGCTACTACAAACCATGTTGGATTTAGAGTTCCAAATTCATCTATCTATATAGGAGAGAACAGAGTGAAACCAAAAATAAAAACAGCTACTGTAAACGAACGCTTCAACATAGAAGAACAAAACTTAGTGAGCCAAGTGGGATTTGTGTACTTGTCATTACCACCACGTATCATCAAGATTGGGTGAAAAAATATTTGCTGGTATTTCTGAAACTCGTAATTTCTTGGAAGCTTGGCAACCCCTTTCAATGAAAGTGCTTTTCCACAGTCTCTCCTTATGGCTACTTGAAGAGGAAACAAATCATAGAGACAAAACTGAGAACTGCTTTTTTATGTCATGCTTCAAAGAGCTACTACAAACCATGTTGTATTTAGTGTTCCAAATTCATCTATCTATATAGGAGAGAACAGAGTGAAACCTAAAAATAAAAACTGCTATTGTAAATGAACGCTTCAACCTGGAAGAACAAAATTTGTTGAGCCAAGTGGGATTGGTGTACTTGTCATTACCACCACGTATCATCAAGTTTGGGTGAAAAATATTTCGTGGTATTTTGGAAACTCATTATTTCTTAGAAGCTTGGTAACCCCTCTCAATGAAAGTGCTTTTCACAGTCTGTGCCTAGGGCTACTTGAAGTGGAAAAAAACCATAGAGACAAAACTGAGAACTCATTTATTTTGTCACGTTTCAAAGAGCTACTACAAACCATGTTGAATTTAGAGATTCAAATTCATCTATCTATATAGGAGAGAACAGAGTGAAACCTCAAAATAAAAATTGCTATTGTAAACGAACGCTTCAACCTAGAAGAACAATTTTTGGTGAGCCAAGTGGGATTGGTGTACTTATCATTACCACCATTATCATCAAGATTGGGTGAAAAAATATTTGCTGGTATTTCGGAAAATCGTTATGTCTTGGAAGCTTGGCAAAGCCTTTCAATGAAAGTGCTTTTCCACATTCTGTGCCTAGGGCTACTTGAAGAGGAAACAAACCATAGAATCAAAACTGAGAACCCTTTATTTTGTCAAATTTCAAAGAGCTACTACAAACCATGTTGGATTTAGAGTTCCAAATTCATCTATCTATATAGGAGAGAACAGAGTGAAACCAAAAATAAAAACAGCTACTGTAAACGAACGCTTCAACATAGAAGAACAAAACTTGGTGAGCCAAGTGGGATTTGTGTACTTGTCATTACCACCACGTATCATCAAGATTGGGTGAAAAAATATTTGCTGGTATTTCGGAAACTCGTAATTTCTTGGAAGCTTGGCAACCCCTTTCAATGAAAGTGCTTTTCCACAGTCTCTCCTTAGGGCTACTTGAAGAGGAAACAAATCATAGAGACAAAACTGAGAAATGCTTTTTTATGTCAAGTTTCAAAGAGCTACTACAAACCATGTTGTATTTAGTGTTCCAAATTCATCTATCTATATAGGAGAGAACAGAGTGAAACCTAAAAATAAAAACTGCTATTGTAAATGAACGCTTCAACCTAGAAGAACAAAATTTGTTGAACCAAGTGGGATTGGTGTACTTGTCATTACCACCACATACCATCAAGATTGGGTGAAAAATATTTCGTGGTATTTTGGAAACTCATTATTTCTTAGAAGCTTGGCAACCCCTCTTAATGAAAGTGCTTTTCCACAATCTGTGCCTAGGGCTACTTGAAGAGGAAAAAAACCATAGAGACAAAACTGAGAACTCATTTATTTTGTCACGTTTCAAAGAGCTACTACAAACCATGTTGAATTTAGAGTTTCAAATTCATCTATCTATATAGGAGAGAACAGAGGGAAACCTAAAATCAAAAGTGCAACTGTAAACAAACACTTAAACCTAGAAGAACGAAATTTGGTTAGCCAAGTACGATTTGTGTACCGATCATTTCCACCCCATATCATCAAGATTGGGTAAAAAAAATTTTTGCTGGTATTTCGGAATATCGTTTTTTCTTAGAAGCTTGGCAACCCCTATCAATGAAAGTGCTTTTCCACAGTCTCTGCTTAGGACTACTTGAAGAGGAATCAAACCATAGAGACAAATTTGAGAATTCCTTTATTTTGTGAAGTTTCAAAGAGCTACTACAAACCATGTTGGATTTAGAGTTCCAAATTCATCTATCTATATAGGAGAGAACAGAGGGAAACCTAAAAATATAAACAGCTGCTGTAAACGAACGCTTCAACCTAGAAGAACAAAATTTGGTGAGTAAAGTGGTATTTGTGTACCGATCATTACCACCAAGTATCATCAAGATTGGGTGAAAAAATATTTGATGGCATTTCAGAAACTCGTTATTTCTAGGAAGCTAGGCAACCCCTTTCAATGAAAGTGGTTTTCCACAGTCTCTACTTAGGGCTACTTGAAGAAGAAACAAACTATAGACACAAAACTGAACTACTTTTTTTTGTCAAGTTTCAAAGAGCGACTACAAACCATGTTGGATTTAGAGTTCCAAATTCATCTATCTACATAGGAGAGAAAAGAGTGAAACCTAAACATAATAGTGCTGCTGTAGACGAACGCTTCAACCTAGAAGAACAAAATTTGGTGAGCTAAGTAGGATTTGTGTACTGATCATTACCACCAAGTATCATCAAGATTGGGTGAAAAAATGTTTGCTGGTATTTCGGAAACTCGTTATTTCTTAGAAGCTTGGCAACCCCTCTCAATGAATGTGCTTTTCCACAGTCTGTGCCTAGGGCTACTTGAAGAGGAAACAAACCATAGAGACAAAACAGAGAACTCCTTAATCTTGTCAAGTTTCAAAGAGCTAATACAAACCATGTTGGATTTAGAGTTCCAAATTCATCTATCTTTATAGGACAGAACAGAGGGAAACCTAAAAATATAAACTGCTACTTGAAACGAACGCTTCAACCTATAAGAACAATATTTGGTGAGCCATGTGGGAATTGTGTTGTTGTCATTACCAGCACTTATCATCAAGATTGGGTGAAAAAATATTTGCTGGTATTTCGGAAACTCGTAATTACTTGGAAGTTTGGCAACCTCTTTCAATGTAAGTGCTTTTCCACAGTCTCTGCTTACGGCTACTTGAAGAGAAAACAAACCATAGAGACAAATCTGAGAACTCCGTTTTTTGTCAAGTTTCAAAGAGCTACTACAAACCATGTTGGATTTAGAGTTCCAAATTCATCTATCTATATAGGAGAGAACAGAGGGAAACCTAAATATAAAAACTGCTACTGTAGACGAACGCTTAAACCTAGAAGAACAGAATATGGTGAGCCAAGTGGGATTTGTGTCCTGATCCTTACCACCAAGTATCATCAAGATTGGGTGAAAAAATATTTGCTGGTATTTCGGAAACTCGTAATTTCTTGGAAGCTTGGCAACCCCTTTCAATGAAACTGCATTTCCACAGTCTCTGCTTAGGGATACTTTGAGAGGAACAAACCATAGAAAGAAAACTGAGAACTACTTTATTTTGTCAGTCTCAAAGAGCTACTACAAACCATGTTGGATTTAGAGTTCCAAATTTATCAATCTACATAGGAGAGAACAGAGTGAAACCTAAAAATAAAAACAGCTACTGTAAACGAACGCTTCAACCTAGAAGAACAAAACTTGGTGAGCCAAGTGGGATTTGTGTACTTGTCATTACCACCACGTATCATCAAGATTGGGTGAAAAAATATTTGCTGGTATTTCAGAAACTCGTAAATCTTGGAAGCTTGGCAACCCCTTTCAATGAAAATGCTTTTCCACAGTCTGTGCCGAGGGCTACTTGAAGGGGAAACAAAGTATAGAGACAAATCTGAGAACTCCTTTATTTTGTCTAGTTTCAAAGAGCTACTACAAACCATGTTGGATTTAGAGTTCCAAATTCATCTATCTATGTAGAAGAGAACAGAGTGAAACCTAAATATAAAAACTGCTACTGTAGACGAACGCTTCAACCTAGAAGAACAAAATTTGGTGAGCCAAGTGGGATTTGAGTACTTGTCATTACCACAACGTATCATCGAGATTTTGTGAAAAAATATTTGCCGGTATTTCGGAAACACGTAATTTCTTGGAAGCTTGGCAACACCTTTCAATGAAAGTGCTTTTACACAGTCTCTGCTTATGGCTACTTGAAGAGGAAACAAACCATAGAGACAAAACTGAGAACTACTTTATTTTTTCAAGTTTCAAAGAGCTACTACAATCCATGTTGGATTTAGAGTTAAAAATTCATCTGTTTATATAGGAGAGAACAGAGGGAAACCTAAATATAAAAACTGCTAGTGTAGACGAACGCTTCAACCTAGAAGAACTAAATTTGGTGAGCCAACTGTGATTTGTGTACTTGTCATTACCACAACGTATCATCAAGATTTTGTGAAAAAATATTTGCCGGTATTTGGGAAACACCTAATTTCTTGGAAGCTTGGCAACCCCTTTCAATGAAAGTGCTTTTCCACAGTCTCTGCTTATGGCTACTTGTAGAGGAAACAAACCATAAAGACAAAACTGAGAACTCCTTTATTTTGTCAAGTTTCAAAGAGCTACTACAAACCATGTTGGATTTAGAGTTCCAAATTCATCTATCTAATTAGGAGGGAACAGAGGGAAACCTAAATATAAAAACTGCTAGTGTAGATGAACGCTTCAACCTAGAAGAACAAAATTTGGTCAGTCATGTGGGATTTGTGTTCTGATCATTACCACCAGGTATCATCAATATTGGGCGTAAAAATATTTGCTGGTATTTCGGAAACTCGTTATTTCTTGGAAGCTTGGCAACCCCTTTCAATGAAAGAGCTTTTCCACAGTCTCTGCTTAGGGCTACTTGAAGAAAAAACAAACCATAGAGACAAAACTGAGAACTACTTTTTTTTGTCAAGTTTCAAAGAGCGACTACAAACCATGTTGGATTTAGAGTTCCAAATTCATCTACCTATATAGGAGAGAACAGAGGGAAACCTAAATATAAAAACGACTACTGTAGACGAACAATTCAACCAAGAAGAAAAAAATTTGGTGAGCCAAGTGGGATTTGAGTACTGATCATTACCACCAAGTATCATCAAGATTGGGTGAAAAAAATATTTGCTGGTATTTCGGAAACTCGTTATTTCTTAGAAGCTTGGAAACCCCTCTCAATGAAAATCTTTTCCACAGTCTCTGCCTAGGGCTACTTGAAGAAAAAACATACCATAGAAACAAAAGAGAGAACTCCTTTATTTTGTCAAGTTTCAAAGAGCTACTAGAAACAATGTTGGATTTAGAGTTCCAAATTCATCTATCTATATAAGAAAGAACAGAGTGGAACCTAAAAATAAAAACTGCTACTGTAAACGAACGCTTCAACTTAGAAGAAGAAAATTTGGTGAGCCAAGTGGGATTAGTTTACTTGTCTTTACCACCACGTATCATCCAGATTTTGTGAAAAATATTTGCTGGTATTTCGGAAAATCGTAATTTCTTGGAAGCTTGGCAACCCCTTTCAATGAAAGTGCTTTTCCACAGTCTCTGCTTAGGGCTACTTGAAGAGGAACAAACCATAGAGAAAAAACTGAGAACGACTCTATTTTGTCTGTTTCAAAGAGGTACTACAAACCATGTTGGATTTAGAGTTCCAAATTCATCTATCTATATAGAAGAGAACAGAGTGAAACCCAAATATAAGAACGACTTCTGTAGACGAACGCTTCAACCTCGAAGAACAAAATTTGGTGAGCCAAGTGGGATTGGTTTACTTGTCATTACCACCACGTATCATCAAGATTGGTTGAAAAAATATTTGCTGGTATTTCAGAAACTCGTTATTTCTTAGAAGATTGGCAAGCCCTCTCAATGAAAGTGCTTTTCCACAGTGTGTGCGTAGGGCTATGTGAAGGGAAAACAAACCATAGAGAAAAAATTGAGAACTCTTTTATTTTGTCAAGTTTCAAAGAGCTACTACAAACCATGTTGGATTTAGAGTTCCAAATTCATCTACCTATATAGGAGAGAACAGAGGGAAACCTAAAAATATAAACAGCTACTGTAAACGAACGCTTCAACCTAGGAGGACAAAATTTGGTGAGTCAAGTGGGATTTGTGTACCGATCAATACCACCAAGTATCATCAAGATTCGGTGAAAAAATATTTGTTGGTATTTCGGAAACTCGTTATTTCTTGGAAGCTTGGCAACCCCTTTTCATGAAAGAGCTTTTCCACAGTCTCTGCTTAGGGCTACTTGAAGAAAAAACAAACCATAGAGACAAAACTGAGAACTACTTTTTTTTGTCAAGTTTCAAAGAGCGACTACAAACCATGTTGGATTTAGAGTTCCAAATTCATCTGTCTACATAGGAGAGAACAGAGGAAACCTAAATATAAAAACTGCCACTGTAGACGATTGCTTCAACCTAGAAGAACAGAATTTGGTGAGCCAAGTGGGATTTGTGTCCTGATCATTACCACCAAGTATCATCAAGATTGGTTGAAAAAATATTTGCTGGTATTTCGGAAACTCGTTATTTTTAGAGCTTGGCAACCCCTCTCAATGAAAGTGCTTTTCCACAGTCTGTGCGTAGGGCTACTTGAAGAGGAAACAAACCATAGAGACAAAACTGAGAACTACTTTTTTGTCAAGTTTCAAAGAGCTACTACAAACCATGTTGGATTTAGAGTTCCAAATTCATCTATCTATATAGGAGAGAACAGAGTGAAACCTAAAAATAAAAACTGCTACTTGAAACGAACGTTTCAACCTAGAAGAACAAAATTTGGTGAGCCATGTGGGATTTGTGTACTTGTCATTACCACACGTATCATCCAGATTGGGTGAAAAACTATTTGCTGGTATTTCGGAAACTCGTAATTTCCTGGAAGTTTGGCAACCCCTTTCAATTAAAGTGCTTCTCCACAGTCTCTGCTTATGGCTACTTGAAGAGCAAACGAACCATAGAGAGAAAACTGAGAACTACTTTTTTTTCTAGTTTCAAAGACCTACAACAAACCATGTTGGATTTAGGGTTCCAATTTCATCTATCTATATAGAAGAGAACAGAGGGAAACCTAAATATAAAAACGACATCTGTAGACGAACGCTTCAACCTAGAAGAACAAAATTTGGTGAGCCAAGTGGGATTTGTGTACTGGTCATTACCACCAAGTATCCTCAAGATTGGGTGAAAAAATATTTGCTGGTATTTCGGAAACTCGTTATTTCTTAGAAGCTTGGGAACCCCTCTCAATGAAAGTGCTTTCCACAGTCTGTGCCTAGGGCTACTTGAAGAGGAAACAAACCATAGAGACAAAACAGAGAACTTCTTTATTTTGTCACGTTTCAAAGAGCTAGTAGAAACCATGTTGGATTTAGAGTTCCAAATTCATCTATCTATATAGGAGAGAACACAGTGAAACAAAAATAAAAACTGCTACTCTAAACGAGCGCTTCAACCTAGAAGAAAAAAATTTGGTGAGCCAAGTGGGATTTGTGTACTTGTCATTAGCACCACGTATCATCCAGATTGGTTGAAAATATATTTTCTCGTATTTCGGAAACTTGTAAATTCTTGGACGCTTGGCAACCCCTTTCAATGAAAGTGCTTTTCCACAGTCTATGCTTATGGCTACTTGAAGAGGAAACAAACCATAGAGACAAAACTGAGAACTACATAATTTTGTCAAGTTTCAAAGAGCTACTACAAAGCATGTTCGATTTAGAGTTAAAAATTCATCTATCTATATAGGACAGAACAGAGGGAAAACTAAAAATAAAAACTGCTACTGTAAACGAACACTTCAACCTAGAAGAACAAAATTTGGTGAGCCAAGTGGGATTTCTGTACCCATCATTACCACCACGTATCATCAAGATTGGGTGAAAAAATATTTGCTGGTATTTCAGAAACTCATAATTTCTTGGAAACTAGGCAACCCCTTTCAATGAAAGTGCTTTTCCACAGTCTCTGGCTAGGGCTACTTGAAGTGGAAACAAATCATAGAGACAAAACTGAGAACTACTTTTTTTTGTCAAGTTTCAAAGAGATACTACAAACCATGTTGAATTTAGAGATCCAAATTCATCTATCTGTATAGGAGAGAACAGAGTGAAACCTAAAAATAAAAACTGCTACTTTTAAACGAACGCTTCAACCTAGAAGAATAAAATTTGGTGAGCCAAGTGGGATTTGTGTACTTGACATTACCACCACGGATCATCAAGATTGGGTGAAAAAATATTTGCTGGTATTTCAGAAACTCGTTTTTTCTTAGAAGCTTGGCAACCCCTCTCAATGAAAGTGCTTTTCCACAGTCTGTGCCTAGGGCTACTTGAAGAGGAAACAAACCATAGAGACAAAACGGAGAACTCCTTTATTTTGTCAAGTGTCAAAGAGCTACTACAAACAATGTTGGATTTAGAGTTCCAATTTCATCTATCTATATAGGGGAGAACAGAGTGAAACCTAAATATAAAAACTGCTACTGTAGACGAACGCTTCAACCTAGAAGAACAAAATTTGGTGAGCCAAGTGGGATTTGTGTACTTGTCATTACCACCACGTATCATCAAGATTGGGTGAAAAAATATTTGCTGTTATTTCGGAAACTCATAATTTCTTGGAAGCTTTGCAACACCTTTGAATGAAAGTGATTTTCCACAGTCTCTGCTTATGGCTACTTGAAGAGGAAACCAACCTTAGAGACAAGTTTGAGAACTACTTTATTGTGTCAAGTTTCAAAGAGCTACTACAAGCCATGTTGGAATTAGATATCCAAATTCATCTATCTATATATGAGAGAACAGAGGGAAACCTAAATATAAAAACTGCTACTGTAGACGAACGCTTCAACCTAGAAGAACAGAATTTGGTGAGCCAAGTGGGATTTGTGTCCTGATCATTACCACCAAGTATCATCAAGATTGGGTGAAAAAATATTTGCTGGTATTTCAGAAACTTGTTATTTCTTAGAAGCTTGGCAACCCCTCTCAATGAAAGTGTTTTTCCACAGTCTGTGCCTAGGACTACTTGAAGAAGAAACAAACCGTAGAGACAAAACTGAGAACTACTTTTTTTGTCAAGTTTCAACGAGCTACTACAAACCATGTTGGATTCAGAGTTCCAAATTCATCTATCTATATTGGAGAGATCAGAGTGAATCCTAAATATAAAAACTGCTACTGTAGACAAACGCTTCAACCTAGAAGAACAAAATTTGGTGAGCCAAGTGGAATTTGTGTACTTGTCATTACCACCACGTATCATCAAGATTGGGTGAAAAAATATTTCCTGGTATTTCAGAAACTCGTAATTTCTTGGAAGCTTGGCAACCCCTTTCAATTAAAGTGCTTTTCCACAGTCTCTGCTTAGGACTACTAGAAGAGGAATCAAATCATAGAGACAAAACTGAGAACTACTTTTTTTGTCAAGTTTCAAAGAGCTACTACAAACCATGTTGGATTTAGAGTTTAAATTCATCTACCTATATAGGAGAGAACAGAGTGAAACCTAAAAATAAAAACTGCTACTTGAAACGAACGTTTCAACCTAGAAGAACAAAATTTGTTGAGCCATGTGGGATTTGTGTACTTGTCATTACCACACGTATCATCCAGATTGGGTGAAAAATTATTTGCTGGTATTTCGGAAACTCGTAATTTCCTGGAAGCTTGGCAACCCCTTTCAATGAAAGTGCTTCTCCACAGTCTCTGCTTACGGCTACTTGAAGAGCAAACAAACCATAGAGACAAAACTGAGAACTACTTTTTTTTTCTAGTTTCAAAGACCTACAACAAACCATGTTGGATTTAGGGTTCCAATTTCATCTATCTATATAGGAGAGAACAGAGTTAAACCTAAATATAAAAACTGCTACTGTAGATGAACGCTTCAAACTAGTAGAACAAAATTTTTTGAGCCAAGTGGGATTAGTGTACCGATCATTACCACCAAGTATCATCAAGATTCTGTGAAAAAATATTTGCTGGTATTTCAGATACTCGTTATTTCTTGAAGCTTGCAACCCCTCTCAATGAAAGTGCTATTCCAAAGTCTGTTCCTAGGGCTACTTGAATTGGAGAAAAACCATATAGACAAAACTGAGAATTCCTTTATTTTGACACGTTTCAAAGAGCTACTACAAACCATGTTGGATTTAGAGTTCCAATTTCATCTATCTATATAGAAGAGAACAGAGGGAAACCTAAATATAAAAACGACAACTGTAGACGAACGCTTCAACCTAGAAGAACAAAATTTGGTGAGCCAAGTGGGATTTGTGTACTGATCATTACCACCAAGTATCCTCAAGATTGGGTGAAAAAATATTTGCTGGTATTTCGGAAACTCGTTATTTCCTAGAAGCTTGGCAACCCCTCTCAATTAAAGTGCTTTCCACAGTCTGTGCCTAAGGCTACTTGAAGAGGAAACAAACCACAGAGACAAAACTGAGAACTTCTTTATTTTGTCACGTTTCAAAGAGCTAGTAGAAACCATGTTGGATTTAGAGTTCCAAATTCATCTATCTATATAGGAGAGAACACAGTGAAACAAAAATAAAAACTGCTACTGTAAACGAGACTTCAACCTAGAAGAACAAAATTTGGTGAGCCAAGTGCGATTTGTGTACTTGTCATTAGCACCACGTATCATCCAGATTGGTTGAAAATATATTTTCTCGTATTTCGGAAACTCGTAAATTCTTGGATGCTTGGCAACCCCTTTCAATGAAAGTGCTTTTCCACAGTCTATGCTTAGGGCTACTTGAAGAGGAAACAAACCATAGAGACAAAACTGAGAACTACATTATTTTGTCAAGTTTCAAAGAGCTACTACAAAGCATGTTGGATTTAGAGTTGAAAATTCATCTATCTATATAGGACAGAACAGAGGGAAACCTAAAAATAAAAACTGCTACTGTAAACGAACGCTTCAACCTAGAAGAACAAAATTTGGTGAGCCAAGTGGGATTTCTGTACCGATCATTACCACCACGTATCATCAAGATTGGGTGAAAAAATATTTGCTGGTATTTCGGAAACTCATAATTTCTTGGAAACTAGGCAACCCCTTTCAATGAAAGTGCTTTTCCACAGACTCTGGCTATGGCTACTTGAAGTGGAAACAAATCATAGAGACAAAACTGAGAACTACTTTTTTTTTGTCAAGTTTCAAAGAGATACTACAAACCATGTTGGATTTAGAGATCCAAATTCATCTATCTGTATAGGAGAGAACAGAGTGAAACCTAAAAATAAAAACTGCTACTTTAAACGAACGCTTCAACCTAGAAGAATATAATTTGGTGAGCCAAGTGGGATTTGTGTCCTGATCATTACCACCAAGTATCATCAAGATTGGGTGAAAAAATATTTGCTGGTATTTCAGAAACTTGTTATTTCTTAGAAGCTTGGCAACCCCTCTCAATGAAAATGCTTTTCCATAGTCTGTGCATAGGGCTACTTGAAGAGGAAACAAAGCATAGACAAAACTGAGAACTCCTTTATTTTGCCAAGTTTCAAAGAGCTACTACAAACAATTTTGGATTTAGTGTTCCAAATTCATCTATCTATGTAGAAGAGAACAGATTGAAACCTAAATATAAAAACTGCTACTGTAGACGAACGCTTCAACCTAGAAGAACAAAATTTGGCGAGCCAAGTGGGATTTGTGTACTTCTCATTACCACCACGTATCATCAAGTTTGGTTGAAAAAAATATTTGCTGGTATTTCGGAAACTCGTAATTTCTTGGAAGCTTGGCATCCCCTTTCAATGAAAATGCTATTCCACAGTCTGGCCCTAGGGCTAATTGAAGAGGAAACAAACCATAGAGACAAAACTGAGAATACTTTATTTTGTCAAGTTTCAAAGAGCTACTACAAACCATGTTGGATTTAGAGTTCCAAATTCATCTATCTCTATAGGAGAGAACAGAGTGAAACCTAAAAATAAAAACTGCTACTGTAGACGAACGCTTCAACCTAGAAGAACAAAATTTGGTGAGCCAAGTGGGACTTGTGCACTTGTCATTACCACCACGTATCATCATGATTGGGTGAAAAAATATTTGCTGGTATTTCGGAAAATCGTAATTTCTTGGAAGCTTTTCAACACCTTTCAATGAAAGTGCTTTTCCACAGTCTCTGCTTATTGCTACTTGAAGAGGAAACAAACCATAGAGACAAAACTGAGAACTACTTTATTTTTTTAAGTTTCAAAAAGCTACTACAAACCATGTTGGATTTAGAGTTCCAAATTCATCTATCTATATAGGAGAGAACAGAGGGAAACCTAAATACAAAACTGCTACTGTAGACGATTGCTTCATCCTAGAATAACAGAATTTGGTGAGCCAAGTGGGATTTGTGTCCTGATCATTACCATTAAGTATCATCAAGATTGGTTAAAAAAATATTTGCTGATATTTCGGAAATTCGTTATTTTTTAGAGCTTGGCAACCCCTCTAATGAAAGTGCTTTTCCACAGTCTGTGCCTAGGTCTACTTGAAGAGGAAACAAACCATAGAGACAAAACTGAGATCTACTTTATTTTGTCAAGTTTCAAAAAGCTACTACAAACCATGTTGGATTTAAAGTTCCAAATTCATCTATCTATATAGGAGAGAACAGAGTGAAACCTAAATATAAAAACTGCTACTGTAGACGAACGCTTCAACCTAGAAGAACAAAAATGTGACCCAAGTGGGATTTGTGTACTTGTCATTACCACCACGTATCATCAAGATTGGGTGAAAAAATATTTGCTGGTAGTTCGGAAACTCGTAATTTCTTGGAAGCTTCGCAAAACCTTTCAATGAAAGTGCTTTTTTACAGTCTCTGCTTAGGGCTACTTGAAGAGGAAACCAAACATAGAGACAAAACTGAGAAATACTTTATTTTGTCAAGTTTCAAAGAACTACTACAACCCATGTTGGATTTAGAGTTCCAAAATCATCTATCTATATAGGAGAGAACAGAGGGAAACCTAAATTTAAAAACTGCTACTGTAGATGAACGCTTCAACCTAGAAGAAGAAAATTTGGTGAGCCAAGTGGGATATGTGTCCTGATCATTACCACCAAGTATCATCAAGTGTTGTTGAAAAAATATTTGCTGGTATGGCGGAAACTCATAATTTCTTGGAAGCTAGGCCACCCCTTTCAATTAAAGTGCTTTTCCACAGTCTGTGCTTAGGGCTACTTGAAGAGAAAACAAACCATAGAGACAAATCTGAGAACTCCTTTATTTTGTCAAGTTTCAAAGAGCTACTACAAACCATGTTGGATTTAGAGTTCCAAATTCATCTATCTATGTAGAAGAGAACAGAGTGAAACCTAAATATAAAAACTGCTACTGTAGACGAACGCTTCAACCTAGAAGAACAAAATTTGGTGAGCCAAGTAGGATTTGTGCACTTGTCATTACCACCACGTATCATCAAGATTGGGTGAAAAAATATTTGCTGGTATTTCAGAAAATCGTAATTTCTTGGAAGTTTGGCAACACCTTTCAATGAAAGTGCTTTTCCACAGTCTCTGCTTATTGCTACTTGAAGAGGAAACAAACCATAGAGACAAAAGTGAGAACTACTTTATTTTTTCAAGTTTCAAAGAGCTACTACAAACCATGTTTGATTTAGAGTTCCAAATTCATCTATCTACATAGGAGAGAACAGAGGGAAACCTAAATATAAGAACTGCTACTGGAGACGTTTGCTTCAACGTAGAAGAACAGAATTTGGTGAGCCAAGTGGGATTTGTGTCCTGATCATTAACACCAAGTATCATCAACATTGGTTGAAAAAATATTTGCTGGTATTTCGGAAACTCGTTATTTTTTAGAGCTTGGCAACCCCTCTCAATGAATGTGCTTTTCCACAGTGTGTGCCTAGGGCTACTTGAAGAGGAAACAAGCCATAGAGACAAAACTGAGAACTACTTTATTTTGTCAAGTTTCAAAGAGCTACTACAAACCATGTTGGATTCAGAGTTCCAAATTCATCTATCTATATAGGAGAGAACAGAGTGAAACCTAAATTTTAAAAACTGCTACTGTAGAAGAACGCTTCAACCTAGAAGAAGAAAATATCGTGAGCCAAGTGGGATTTGTGTAATTGTCATTACCACCACGTATCATCAAGATTGGGTGAAGAAATATTTGCTGGTATTTCGGAAACTCGTAATGTCTTGGAAGCTTGGCAACACCTTTCAATGAAAGTGCTTTTCCACATCTGTGCCTAGGGCTACTTGAAGAGGAAACAAACCATAGAGACAAATCTGAGAACTCCTTTAATTTGTCAAGTTTTAAAGAGCTACTACAAACCATGTTGGATTTAGAGTTCCAAATTTATCTATTTATATAAGAGAGAACAGAGGAAAACCTAAATATAAAAACTGCTACTGCACACGAACGCTTAAACCTAGAAGAACAGAATTTGGTGAGCCAAGTGGGATTTGTGTCCTGATCATTACCACCAAGTATCATCAAGATTGGGTGTAAAAATATTTGCTGGTATTTCGGAAACTCGTTATTTCTTGGAAGGTTGGCAACCCCTTTCAATGAAAGTGCTTTTCCACAGTCTGTGCTTAGGGCTACTTGAAGAGGAAACAAACCATAGAGACAAATCTGAGAACTCCTTTATTTTGTCAAGTTTCAAAGAGCTACTACAAAGCATGTTGGATTTAGAGTTCCAAATTCATCTATTTATATAAGAGAGAACAGAGGGAAACCTAAATATAAAAACTGCTACTATAGACGAACGCTTCAACCTAGAAGAACAAAATTTCGTGAGCCAAGTGGGATTTGAGTACTTGTACTTACCACCACGTATCATCAAGATTGGGGGAAAAAATATTTGCTGGTATTTCGGAAACTAGTAAATTCTTGGAAGCTTGGCTACACCTTTCAATGAAAGTGCTTTTCCACAGTCTCTGCTTATGGCTACTAGAAGAGGAAACAAACCATAGAGACAAAACTGATAACTACTTTATTTTGTCAAGTTTCAAAGAGCTACTACAAATCATGTTGGATTTAGAGTTCCAAATTCATCTATATATATAGGAGAGAACAGAGGGAAACCTAAATAAAAAACGACTACTGTAGACGAACGCTTCAACCTAGAAGAACAAAATATGATGAGCCAAGTGGGATTTGTGCACCGATCATTACCACCAAGAATCCTCAAGATTGGGTGAAAAAATATTTGCTGGCATTTCGGAAACTAGTTATTTCTTAGAAGCTTGGCAACCCCTCTCAATGAAAGTGCTTTTCCACAGTCTGTGCCTAGGGCTACTTGAATTGGAAACAAACCATAGAGACAAAACTGAGAACTACTTTATTTTGTCAAGTTTCAAAGTGCTACTACAAAGCAAGTTGGATTTAGAGTTCCAAATTCATCTATCTATATAGGAGAGAACAGAGTGAAACCTAAATATAAAAACTGCTACTGTAGACGAATGCTTCAACCTAGAAGAACAAAATTTGGTGAGCCAAGTAGGATTTGTGTACTTGTCATTACCACCACGTATCATCAAGATTGGTGAAAAAATATTTGCTGGTATTTCGGAAAATCGTTATTTCTTGAAAGCTTGGCAACCCCTTTTAATGAAAGTGCTTTTCCACAGTCTCTGCTTATGGCTACTTGAAGAGGAAACAAACCTTAGAGACAAAACTGAGAAATACTTTTTTTGTCAAGTTTCAAAAAGCTACTACAAACCATGTTGGATTTAGAGATCCAAATTCATCTATCTATATATGAGAGAACAGAGGGAAACCTAAATATGAAAACTGCCACTGTAAACGAACGCTTCAACCTAGAAGAACAAAGTTTGGTGAGCCAAGTGGGATTTGTGTCCTGATCATTACCACCAAGTATCATCAAGATTGGGTGAAAAAATATTTGCTGGTATTTCTGAAACTCGATATGTCTTAGAAGCTTGGCAACCTCTCTCAATGAAAGTGCTTTCCCACAGTCTGTACGTAGGGCTACTTGCAGAGGAAACAAAGCATAGAGACAAAACTGAGAACTCCTTTATTTTGCCAAGTTTCAAAGAGCTACTACGAACCATGTTGGATTTAGTGTTCCAAATTCATCCATCGATATAGGAGAGAACAGAATAAAACCTAAAAATAAAAACTGCTACTGTAAACGAACGGTTCAACCTAGAAGAACAAAATTTGGTGAGGAAAGTGGGATTTGTGTACTTGTCATTACCACCACGTATCATCAAGATTGGGTAAATAAATATTTGCTGGTATTTCGGAAACTCGTAATTTCTTGGAAGCTTGGCAAACCCATTCAATGAAAGTGCATTTCCACAGTCTCTGCTTAGGGGTAGTTGAAGAGGAACAAACCATAGAGAGAAAACTGAGAACTACTTTATTTTGTAAGTTTCAAAGAGCTACTACAAACCATGTTGGATTTAGAGTTCCAAATTCATCTATCTATATAGAAGAGAACAGAGTGAAACCTATATATAAAAACGACTTCTGTAGAATAAAACTTAAACCTAGAAGAACAGAATTTGGTGAGCCAAGTGGGATTTGTGTCCTGATCATTAACAACAAGTATCATCAAGATTGGGTGTAAAAATATTTGGTGGTATTTCGGAGACTCGTTATTTCTTGGAAGCTGGCAACCCCTTTCAATGAAAGTGCTTTTCCACAGTCTGTGCCCAGGGCTACTTGAAGAGGAAACAAACCATAGAGACAAATCTGAGAACTCCTTTATTTTGTCTAGTTTCCAAGAGCTACTACAAACCATGTTGGATTTAGAGTTCCAAATTCATCGATCTATGTAGAAGAGAACAGAGTGAAACCTAAATATAAAAACTGCTACTGTAGACGAACGCTTCAACCTAGAAGAACAAAATTTGGTGAGCCAAGTGGGATTTGTGCACTTGTCATTACCACCACGTATCATCAAGATTGGGTGAAAAAATATTTGCTGGTATTTCGGAAAATCGTAATTTCTTGGAAGCTTGGCAACACCTTTCAATGAAAGTGCTTTTCCACAGTCTCTGCTTATTGCTACTTGAAGAGGAAACAAACCATAGAGACAAAAGTGAGAACTACTTTATTTTTTCAAGTTTCAAAGAGCTACTACAAACCATGTTGGATTTAGAGTTCCAAATTCATCTGTCTACATAGGAGAAAACAGAGGGAAACCTAAATATAAAAACTGCGACTGTAGACGATTGCTTCAACCTAGAAGAACAGAATTTGTTGAGCCAAGTGGGATTTGTGTCCTGATCATTACCACCAAGTATCATCAAGATTCGGTGAAAAAATATTTGCTGGTATTTCGGAAACTCATTATTTCTTAGAAGCTTGGCAACCCCTGTCAACGAAAGTGCCTTTCCACAGACTGTGCCTAGGGCTACTTGAAGAGGAAACAAAACAGAGAGACAAAAGTGAGAACTCCTTTATTTTGACAAGTTTCAAAGAGCTACTACAAACCATGTTGGATTTAGAATTCCAAATTCATGTATCTATATAGGAGAGAAAAGGGGGAAACCTAAAAATACAAACAGCTCCTGTAAACAGACGCTTCAACCTAGAAGAACAAAATTTGGTGAGCCATGTGGGATTTGTGTACCGATCATTACCATCAGGTATCATCAAGATTGGGTGAAAAAATATTTGCTGGTATTTCGGAAACTGGTAATTTCTTGGAAGCTTGGCAACCCCTTTCAATGAAAGTGCTGTTCCACAGTCTCTGCTTAGGACTACTTTAAGAGGAAACAAACCATAGAGACAAATCTGAGAATTCCTTTATTTTGTCAAGTTTCAAAGAGCAACTACAAACCATGTTGGATTTAGAGTTCCAAATTCATCTATCTATATAGGAGAGAATAGAGGGAAACGTAAAAATATAAACAGCTGCTGTAAACGAACGCTTTAACCTAGAAGAACAAAATTTGGTGATTCAAGTGGGATTTGTGTACCGATCATTACCACCAAGTATCATCAAGATTGGGTGAAAAAATATTTGCTGGCATTTCGGAAACTCGTTGTTTCTAGGAAGCTTGTCAACCACTTTCAATGAAAGTGCTTTTCCACAGTCTCTACTTAGGGCTACTTGAAGAAGAAACAAACTATAGAGACAAAACTGAGAACTACTTTTTTTTTGTCAAGTATCAAAGAGCGACTACAAACCATGTTGGATTTAGAGTTCCAAATTCATCTATCTATATAGGAGAGAACAGAGGGAAACCTAAATATATAAAAGACTACTGTAGATGAACGCTTCAACCTAGAAGACCAAAATTTGATGAGCTAAGTGGGATTTGTGTAATGATCATTATCATCAAGTATCATCAAGATTGGGTGAAAAAATATTTGCTGGTATTTCGGAAAATCGTTATTTCTTGAAAGCTTGGCAACCCCTTTTAATGAATGTGCTTTTCCACAGTCTCTGCTTATGGCTACTTGAAGAGGAAACAAACCATAGAGACAAATCTGGGAACTCCTTTATTTTGTCAAGTTTCAAAGAGCTACTACAAACCATGTTAGATTTAGAGTTCCAAATTCATCTATTTATATAAGAGAGAACAGAGGGAAACCTAAATATAAAAACTGCTACTGTAGACGAACGCTTATAACTAGAAGAACAGAATTTGGTGAGCCAAGTGGGATTTGTGTCCTGATCATTACCACCAAGTATCATCAAGATTTGGTGTAAAATTATTTGCTGGTATTTCGGAAACTCGTTATTTCTTGGAAGCTTGGCAACCCCTTTCAATGAAAGTGCTTTTCCACAGTCTGTGCTTAGGGCTACTTGAAGAGGAAACAAACCATAGAGACAAATCTGGGAACTCCTTTATTTTGTCAAGTTTCAAAGAGCTTCTACAAACCATGTTGGATTTAGCGTTCCAAATTCATCTATTTATACTAGAGAGAACAGAGGGAAACCTAAATATAAAAACTGCTACTATAGACGAACGCTTCAACCTAGAAGAACAAAATTTGGTGAGCCAAGTGGGATTTGAGTACTTGTCATTACCACCACGTATCATCAAGATTGGGGGAAAAAGTATTTGCTGGTTTTGGAAACTATTAAATTCTTGGAAGCTTGGCTACACCTTTCAATGAAAGTGCTTTTCCACAGTCTCTGCTTATGGCTACTTGAAGAGGAAACAAACCATAGTGACAAAACTGATAACTACATTATTTTGTCAAGTTTCAAAAAGCTACTACAAATCATGTTGGATTTAGAGTTCCAAATTCATCTATCTATATAGGAGAGAACAGAGGGAAACCTAAATATAAAAACGACTACTGTAGACGAACGCTTCAACCTAGAAGAACAAAATTTGATGAGGCAAGTGGGATTTGTGCACCGATCATTACCACCAAGTATCCTCAAGATTGGTGAAAAAATATTTGCTGGTATTTCGGAAAATCGTTATTTCTTGAAAGCTTGGCAACCCCTTTTAATGAATGTGCTTTTCCACAGTCTCTGCTTATGGCTACTTGAAGAGGAAACAAACCTTAGAGACAAAACTGAGAACTACTTTTTTTTGTCAAGTTTCAAACAGCTACTAAAAACCATGTTGGATTTAGTGTTCCAAATTCATCTATATAGGAGAGAACAGAGTGAAACCTAAATATAAAAACTGCTACTGTGAACGAACGGTTCAACCTAGAAGAACAAAATTTGGTGAGCCAAGTGGGATTTGTGTACTTGTCATTACCACCACGTATCATCAAGATTGGGTGAAAAAATATTTGCTGGTATTTCGGAAACTCGTAATGTCTTGGAAGCTTGGCAACCCCTTTCAATGAAAGTGCTTCTCCACAGTCTGTGCCTAGGGCTACTTGAAGAGGAAACAAACCATAGAGACAAATCTGATAACTTCTTTATTTTGTCAAGTTTCAAAGAGCTACTACAAACCATGTTGGATTTAGAGTTCCAAATTCATCTATGTAGAAGAGAACAGAGTGAAACCTAAATATAAAAACTGCTACTGTAGGCCAACGCTTCAACCTAGAAGAACACAATTTGGTGAGCCAAGTGGGATTTGTGTACTTTCAATACCACCACGTATCATCAAGATTGGGTGAATAAATATTTGCTGGTATTTCAGAAACTCCTAATTTCTTGGAAGCTTGGCAAACCCATTCAATGAAAGTGCATTTCCACAGTCTCTGCTTAGGGGTACTTGAAGAGGAACAAACCATAGAGAGAAAACTGAGAACTACTTTATTTGGCAGTTTCAAAGAGCTACTACAAACCATGTTGGATTTAGAGTTCCAAATTCATCTATCTATATAGAAGAGAACAGAGGGAAACCTAAATATAAAAACTACTACACTAAACGAACGCTTCTACCTAGAAGAAGAAAATTTGGTGAGCCAAGTGGGATTTGTGTACCGATCATTACCACTACGTATCATCAAGATTGAGTGAAAAAATATTTGCTGGTATTTCGAGACTCGTAATTTCTTGGAAGGTTGGCAACCCCTTTCAATGAAAGTGCTTTTCCACAGACTCTGCTTAGGGCTACTTGAAGAGGAAACAAATCATAGAGACAAAACTGAGAATTCCTTTATTTTGTCAAGTTTCAAAGAGCTACTACGAACCATGTTGGATTTAGAGTTCCAAATTCATCTATCTATATAGGAGAGAACAGAGGGAAACCTAAAAATATAAACAGTTCCTGTAAACAAACTCTTCAACCTAGAAGAACAAAATGTGGTGAGTCAAGTGGGATTTGTGTATCGATCATTACCACTAAGTATCATCAAGATTGGGTGAAAAAATATTTGCTGGTATTTCGGAAACTCGTTGTTTCTTGGAAGCTTGGCAACCCCTTTCAATGAAAGTGCTTTTCCACAGTCTCTGCTTAGGGCTACTTGAAGAAAAAACAAAGCATTGAGTCAAAACTGAGAACCTCTTTTTTTTTGTCAAGTTTCAAATAGCGACTAGAAACCATGTTGTATTTAGAGTTCCAAATTCATCTATCTATATAGGAGAGAACAGAGGGAAACCTAAATATAAAAACGACTACTGTAGACGAACGCTTCAACCTAGAAGAACAAAATTTGGTGAGCCAAGTGGGATTTGTGTACTGATCATTACTACCAAGTATCATCAAGATTGGGTGAAAAAATATTTGCTGCTATTTTGGAAAATCGTTATTTCTTAGAAGCTTGGAAACCCCTCTCAATAAAAAATGCTTTTCCACAGTCTGTGCCTAGGGCTACTTGAAAAGAAACAAACCATAGAGACAAAACTGAGAACTCTTTTATTTTGTCAAGTTTCAAAGAGCTACTAGAAACCATGTTGCCTTTAGCGTTCCAAATTCATCTATCTATATAAGAAAGAACAGAGTAGAACCTAAAAATAAAAACTGCTACTGTAAACAAACACTTCAACCTAGAAGAACAAAATTTGGTGAGTCAAGTGGGATTTGTGTTCCGATCATTACCACAAAGTATCATCAAGATTGGGTGAAAAAATATTTGCTGGCTCTTCGGAAACTCGTTATTTCTAGGAAGCTTGTCAACCCCTTTCAATGAAAGTGCTTTTCCACAGTCTCTACTTAGGGCTACTTGAAGAAGAAACAAACTATAGAGAGAAAACTGAGAACTACTTTTTTTTTTTGTCAAGTTTCAAAGAGCGACTGCAAACCATGTTGGATTTAGAGTTCCCAAATTCATCTATCTATATAGGAGAGAACAGAGGGAAACCTAAATATAAAAACGACTACTGTAGACGAACGCTTCAACCTAGAAGATGAAAAATTGATGAGCCAAGTGGGATTTGTGTAATGATCATTACCACCAAGTATCATCAAGATTCGGTGAAAAAATATTTGCTGGTATTTCGGAAACTCATTATTTCTTAGAAGCTTGGCAACCTCTGTCAATGAAAGTGCCTTTCCACAGTCTGTGCCTAGGGCTACTTGAAGAGGAAACAAAACAGAGAGACAAAAGTGAGAACTCCTTTATTTTGACAAGTTTCAAAGAGCTACTACAAACCATGTTGGATTTAGAATTCCAAATTCTTCTATCTATATAGGAGAGAACGGAGGGAAACCTAAAATTAAAAACTACTACTGTAAACGAACGCTTCTACCTAGAAGAAGAAAATTTGGTGAGCCAAGTGGGATTTGTGTACCGATCATTACCACCAAGTATCATCAAGATTGAGTGAAAAAATATTTGCCGGTATTTCGGAGACTCGTAATTTCTTGGAAGGTTGGCAACCCCTTTCAATGAAAGTGCTTATCCACAGACTCTGCTTAGGGCTACTTGAAGAGGAAACAAATCACAGAGACAAAACTGAGAATTCCTTTATTTTTTCAAGTTTCAAAGGGCTACTAGAAACCATGTTGGATTTAGAGTTCCAAATTCATCTATCTATATAGGAGAGAACAGAGGGAAACCTAAAAATACAAACAGCTCCTGTAAACAGACGCTTCAACCTAGAAGAACAAAATTTGGTGAGTCAAGTGGGATTTGTGTATCGATCATTACCACTAAGTATCATCAAGATTGGGTGAAAAAATATTTGCTGGTATTTCGGAAACTCGTTGTTTCTTGGAAGCTTGACAACCCCTTTCAATGAAAGTGCTTTTCCACAGTCTCTGCTTAGGGCTACTTGAAGAAAAAACAAAGCATAGAGTCAAAACTGAGAACTACTTTTTTTTTTTGTCAGGTTTCAAAGAGCGACTAGAAACCATGTTGGATTTAGAGTTCCAAATTCATCTATCTAATAGGGAGAGAACAGAGGAAAACCTAAATATAAAAACTACTACTGTAAATGAACGCTTCTGCCTAGAAGAAGAAAATTTCGTGAGCCAAGTGGGATTTGTGTACCGATCATTACCACCACGTATCATCAAGATTGAGTGAAAAAATATTTGCTGGTATTTCGAGACTCGTAAATTCTTGGAAGGTTGGCAACCCCTTTCAATGAAAGTGCTTTTCCACAGACTCTGCTTAGGGCTACTTGAAGAGGAAACAAATCATAGAGACAAACTGAGAATTCCTTTATTTTGTCAAGTTTCAAAGAGCTACTACAAACCATGTTGGATTTAGAGTTCCAAATTCATCTATCTATATAGGAGAGAACAGAGGGAAACCTAAAAATATAAACAGTTCCTGTAAACAGACGCTTCAACCTAGAAGAACAAAATTTGGTGAGTCAAGTGAGATTTGTGTATCGATCATTACCACTAAGTATCATCCAAGATTGGGTGAAAAAATATTTGCTGGTATTTCGGAAACTCGTTGTTTCTTGGAAGCTTGGCAACCCCTTTCAATGGAAAGTGCTTTTCCACAGTCTCTGCTTAGGGCTACTTAAGAAAGAACAATGCATTGAGTCAAAAATGAGAACTACTTTTTTTTTTGGACAAGTTTCAAATAGCGACTAGAAACCATGTTGGATTTACAGTTCCAAATTCATCTATCTATATAGGAGAGAACAGAGGGAAACCTAAATATAAAAACGACTACTGTAGACGAACGCTTCAACGTAGAAGAAGAAAATTTGGTGAGCCAAGTGGGATTTGTGTACGGATCATTACCACCAAGTATCATCAAGATTGGGTGAAAAAATATTTGCTGGTATTTTGGAAACTCGTTATTTCTTAGAAGCTTGGAAACCCCTCTCAATAAAA
>NW_027518069.1:0-37076 GCF_048772815.1 Callospermophilus lateralis
GGATTTGGTGAAAAAATGTTTGCTGAGATTTCAGCAAACAAGTAGTTTTTTGGAAGCATGGCAACCCCTTTCAAACGAAAGTGTTTTTCGCCAGTTCTGCATGGGGTACTTCAAGAGGAAACAAACCATAGAGATAGAACTTAGAACTACTTCATTTTGTCAAGTTTCAAGGAGCTAGCACAAACCGTGTTTGACTTAGAGTTTCAAACATATCTATCTATATAGCAGAAAACAGAGTGAAACCTAAAAATTCAAAGTGTTACTGGAAACGAACGCTTGAACCTAGAAGAGTGAAATTGGGCAGCCAAGTGGGCTTAGGGAACTGATCATTACCACCAAGTATCATCAAGTTTTGGTGAAAAAATGTTTGCTGAGATTTCAGCAAACGAGTAGTTTTTTGGAAGCTTGGCAACCCCTTTGAAACGAAAGTGTTCTTCGCCAGTCTCTGCATGGGGTACTTCAAGAGGAAACAAACCATAGAGATAGAACTTAGAACTACTTCATTTGTCAAGTTTCAAGGAGCTAGCACAAACCGTGTTTGACTTAGAGTTTCAAACATATCTATCTATATAGCAGAAACAGAGTGAAACTAAAAATTCAAAGTGTTACTGGAAACGAACGCTTGAACCTAGAAGAGTGAAATTGGGCAGCCAAGTGGGCTTAGTGAACTGATCATTACCACCAAGTATCATCAAGATTTGGTGAAAAAATGTTTGCTGAGATTTCAGCAAACGAGTAGTTTTTTGGAAGCTTGGCAACCCCTTTGAAACGAAAGTGTTCTTCGCCAGTCTCTGCATGGGGTACTTCAAGAGGAAACAAACCATAGAGATAGAACTTAGAACTACTTCATTTTCTCAAGTTTCACGGAGCTAGAACAAACCGTGTTTGATTTAGAGTTTCAAACACATCTATCTATATAACAGAAAACAGAGTGAAACCTAAAAATTCAAACTGTTACTGGAAACGAACGCTTGAACCTAGAAGAGTGAAAGTTGGGCAGCCAAGTGGGCTTACTGAACTGATCATTACCACCAAGTATCATCAAGTTTGGTGAAAAAATGTTTGCTGAGATTTCAGCAAACTAGTAGTTTTTTGGAAGGTTGGCAACCCTTTAAAACGAAAGTTTTTTTTGCCAGTCTCTGCATGGGGTACTTCAAGAGGAAACAAACCATAGAGATAGAACTTAGAACTACTTCATTTGGTCAAGTTTCAAGGAGCTAGCACAAACCGTGTTTGATTTAGAGTTTCAACACATCTATCTATATAGCAGAAAACAGAGTGAAACCTAAAAATTCAAAGTGTTACTGGAAACGAACGCTTGAACCTAGAAGAGTGAAAATAGGGCAGCCAAGTGAGTTTAGTGAACTGATCATTACCACCAAGTTCCATCAAGATTTCGTGAAAAAATGTTTGCTGAGATTTCAGCAAACTAGTAGTTTTTGGAAGCTTGGCAACCCCTTTAAAATGAAAGTGTTTTCGCCAGTCTCTGCATGGAGTACTTCAAGAGGAAAAAACCATAGAGATAGAACTTAGAACTACTTCATTTTGTCAAGTTTCAAGGAGCTAGCACAAACCGTGTTTTGATTTAGAGTTTCAAACACATCTATCTATATAGCAGAAAACAGAGTGAAACCTAAAAATTCAAAGTGTTACTGGAAACGAACGCTTGAACCTAGAAGAGTGAAAGTTGGGCAGCCAAGTGGATTAGTGAACTGATCATTACCACCAAGTATCATCAAGATTTGGTGAAAAAATGTTTGCTGAGATTTCAGCAAACTAGTAGTTTTTTGGAAGCTTGGCAACCCCTTTAAAACGAAAGTGTTTTTCGCCAGTCTCTGCATGGGGTACTCAAGAGGAAACAAACCATAGAGATAGAACTTAGAACTACTTCATTTGGTCAAGTTTCAAGGGGCTAGCACAAACCGTGTTTGATTTAGAGTTTCAACACATCTATCTATATAGCAGAAAACAGAGTGAAACCTAAAAATTCAAAGTGTTACTGGAAACGAACGCTTGAACCTAGAAGAGTGAAAATAGGGCAACCAAGTGGGTTTAGTGAACTGATCATTACCACCAAGTATCATCAAGATTTGGTGAAAAAATGTTTGCTGAGATTTCAGCAAACTAGTAGTTTTTTGGAAGCTTCGCAACCGCTTTAAAACGAAAGTGTTTTTCGCCAGTCTCTGCATGGGGTACTTCAAGAGGAAACAAACCATAGAGATAGAACTTAGAACTTCTTCATTTGGTCAAGTTTCAAGGAGCTAGCACAAACCGTGTTTGATTTAGAGTTTCAACACATCTATCTATATAGCAGAAAACAGAGTGAAACTAAAAATTCAAAGTGTTACTGGAAACGAACGCTTGAACCTAGAAGAGTGAAAATAGGGCAGCCAAGTGGGTTTAGTGAACTGATCATTACCACCAAGTATCATCAAGATTTGGTGAAAAAATGTTTGCTGAGATTTCAGCAAACTAGTAGTTTTTTGGAAGCTTGGCAACCCCTTTAAAACGAAAGTGTTTTTCGCCAGTCTCTGCATGGGGTACTTCAAGAAGAAACAAACCATAGAGATAGAACTTAGAACTACTTCATTTTGTCAAGTTTCAAGGAGCTAGCACAAACGTGTTTGATTTAGAGTTTCAAACACATCTATCTATATAGCAGAAAACAAAGTGAAACCTAAAAATTTAAAGTGTTACTGGAAACGAACGCTTGAACCTACAAGAGTGAAAATTGGGCAGCCAAGTGGGCTTAGTGAACTGATCATTACCACCAAGTATCATCAAGATTTGGTGAAAAAATTTTTGCTGAGATTTCAGCAAACTAGTAGTTTTTTGGAAGCATGGCAACCCCTTTCAAACGAAAGTGTTTTTCTCCAGTTTCTGCATGGGGTACTTCAAGAGGAAACAAACCATAGAGATAGAACTTAGAACTACTTCATTTTGTCAAGTTTCAAGGAGCTAGCACAAACCGTGTTTGATTTAGAGTTTCAAACACATCTATCTATATAGCAGAAAACAGAGTGAAACCTAAAAATTCAAAGTGTTACTGGAAACGAACGCTTGAAACTAGAAGAGTGAAAATTGGGCAGCCAAGTGGGCTTAGTGAACTGATCATTACCACCAACTATCATCAAGATTTGGTGAAAAAATGTTTGCTGAGATTTCAGCAAACGAGTAGTTTTTTGGAAGCTTGGCAACCCCTTTCAAACGAATGTGTTCTTCGCCAGTCTCTGCATGGGGTACTTCAAGAGGAAACAAACCATAGAGATAGAACTTAGAACTACTTCATTTTCTCAAGTTTCACGGAGCTAGCACAAACCGTGTTTGATTTAGAGTTTCAAACACATCTATCTATATAGCAGAAAACAGAGTGAAACCTAAAATTCAAACTGTTACTGAAAACGAACGCTTGAACCTAGAAGAGTGAAAGTCGGGCAGCCAAGTGGGATTAGTGAACTGATCATTACCACCAAGTATCATCAAGATTTGGTGAAAAAATGTTTGCTGAGATTTCAGCAAACTAGTAGTTTTTTGGAAGCATGGCAACCCCTTTCAAACGAAAGTGTTTTTCGACAGTTTCTGCATGGGGTACTTCAAGAGAAAACAAACCATAGAGATAGAACTTAGAACTACTTCATTTTGTCAAGTTTCAAGGAGCTAGCACAAACCGTGTTTGATTTAGAGTTTCAAACACATCTATCTATATAGCAGAAAACAGAGTGAAACCTAAAAATTCAAACTGTTACTGGAAACGAACGCTTGAACCTAGAAGAGTGAAAGTTGGGCAGCCACGTGGGATTAGTGAACTGATCATTACCACCAAGTATCATCAAGTTTTGGTGAAAAAATGTTTGCTGAGATTTCAGCAAACTAGTAGTTTTTTGGAAGCATGGCAACCCCTTTCAAACGAAAGTGTTTTCGCCAGTTTCTGCATGGGGTACTTCAAGAGGAAACAAACCATAGAGATAGAACTTAGAACTACTTCATTTTGTCAAGTTTCAAGGAGCTAGCACAAACCGTGTTTGATTTAGAGTTTCAAACACATCTATCTATATAGCAGAAAACAGAGTGAAACCTAAAAATTCAAAGTGTTACTGAAAACGAACGCTTGAACCTAGAAGAGTGAAAGTTGGGCAGCCAAGTGGGATTAGTGAACTGATCATTACCACCAAGTATCATCAAGATTTTGTGAAAAAATGTTTGCTGAGATTTCAGCAAACTAGTAGTTTTTGGAAGCTTGGCAACCCCTTTAAAACGAAAGTGTATTTCGCCAGTCTCTCCATGGGGTACTTCAAGAGGAAACAAACCATAGAGATAGAACTTAGAACTTCTTCATTTGGTCAAGTTTCAAGAGCTAGCACAAACCGTGTTTGATTTAGAGTTTCAACACATCTATCTATATAGCAGAAACAGAGTGAAACCTAAAAATTCAAAGTGTTACAGGAAACGAACGCTTGAACCTAGAAGAGTGAAAATAGGGCAGCCAAGTGGTTTAGTGAACTGATCATTACCACCAAGTATCATCAAGATTTGGTGAAAAATGTTTGCTGAGACTTCAGCAAACTAGTAGTTTTTGGAAGCTTGGCAACCCCTTTAAAACGAAAGTGTTTTTCGCCAGTCTCTGCATGGGTTACTTCAAGAGGAAACAAACCATAGAGATAGAACTTAGAACTACTTCATTTGGTCAAGTTTCAAGGAGCTAGCACAAACGTGTTTGATTTAGAGTTTCAAACACATCTATCTATATAGCAGAAAACAGAGTGAAACCTAAAAATTTAAAGTGTTACTGGAAACGAACGCTTGAACCTACAAGAGTGAAAATTGGGCAGCCAAGTGGGCTTAGTGAACTGATCATTACCACCAAGTATCATCAAGATTTGGTGAAAAAATGTTTGCTGAGATTTCAGCAAACTAGTAGTTTTTTGGAAGCATGGCAACCCTTTCAAAAGAAAAGTGTTTTCTCCAGTTTCTGCATGGGGTACTTCAAGAGGAAACAAACCATAGAGATAGAACTTAGAACTACTTCATTTGGTCAAGTTTCAAGGAGCTAGCACAAACCGTGTTTGATTTAGAGTTTCAAACACATCTATCTATATAGCAGAAAACAGAGTGAAACCTAAAAATTCAAAGTGTTACTGGAAACGAACGCTTGAACCTAGAAGAGTGAAAGTTGGGCAGCCAAGTGGGATTAGTGAACTGATCATTACCACCAAGTATCATCAAGATTTGGTGAAAAAATGTTTGCTGAGATTTCAGCAAACTAGTAGTTTTTTGGAAGCTTGGCAACCCCTTTAAAACGAAAGTGTATTTCGCCAGTCTCTCCATGGGGTACTTCAAGAGGAAACAAACCATAGAGATAGAACTTAGAACTTCTTCATTTGGTCAAGTTTCAAGGAGCTAGCACAAACCGTGTTTGATTTAGAGTTTCAACACATCTATCTATATAGCAGAAAACAGAGTGAAACCTAAAAATTCAAAGTGTTACAGGAAACGAACGCTTTGAACCTAGAAGAGTGAAAATAGGCAGCCAAGTGGGTTTAGTGAACTGATCATTACCACCAAGTATCATCAAGATTTGGTGAAAAATGTTTGCTGAGACTTCAGCAAACTAGTAGTTTTTTGGAAGCTTGGCAACCCCTTTAAAACGAAAGTGTTTTTCGCCAGTCTCGGCATGGGTTACTTCAAGAGGAAACAAACCATAGAGATAGAACTTAGAACTACTTCATTTGGTCAAGTTTCAAGGAGCTAGCACAAACGTGTTTGATTAGAGTTTCAAACACATCTATCTATATAGCAGAAAACAGAGTGAAACCTAAAAATTTAAAGTGTTACTGGAAACGAACGCTTGAACCTACAAGAGTGAAATTGGGCAGCCAAGTGGGCTTAGTGAACTGATCATTACCACCAAGTATCATCAAGATTTGGTGAAAAAATGTTTGCTGAGATTTCAGCAAACTAGTAGTTTTTTGGAAGCATGGCAACCCCTTTCAAAAGAAAGTGTTTTTCTCCAGTTTCTGCATGGGGTACTTCAAGAGGAAACAAACCATAGAGATAGAACTTAGAACTACTTCATTTGGTCAAGTTTCAAGGAGCTAGCACAAACCGTGTTTGATTTAGAGTTTCAAACACATCTATCTATATAGCAGAAAACAGAGTGAAACCTAAAAATTCAAAGTGTTACTGGAAACGAACGCTTGAACCTAGAAGAGTGAAAGTTGGGCAGCCAAGTGGGATTAGTGAACTGATCATTACCACCAAGTATCATCAAGATTTGGTGAAAAAATGTTTGCTGAGATTTCAGCAAACTAGTAGTTTTTTGGAAGCTTGGCAACCCCTTTAAAACGAAAGTGTTTTTCGCCAGTCTCTGCATGGGGTACTTCAAGAGGAAACAAACCATAGAGATAGAACTTAGAACTACTTCATTTGGTCAAGTTTCAAGGAGCTAGCACAAACCGTGTTTGATTAGAGTTTCAAACACATCTATCTATATAGCAGAAAACAGAGTGAAACCTAAAAATTTAAAGTGTTACTGGAAACTAACGCTTGAACCTAAAAGAGTGAAAATTGGGCAGCCAAGTGGGCTTAGTGAACTGATCATTACCACCAAGTATCATCAAGATTTGGTGAGAAAATGTTTGCTGAGATTTCAGCAAACGAGTAGTTTTTTGGAAGCTTGGCAACCCCTTTCAAACGAAAGTGTTCTTCGCCAGTCTCTGCATGGGGTACTTCAAGAGGAAACAAACCATAGAGATAGAACTTAGAACTACTTCATTTTGTCAAGTTTCACGGAGCTAGCACAAACCGTGTTTGATTTAGAGTTTCAAACACATCTATCTATATAGCAGAAACAGAGTGAAACCTAAAATCAAACTGTTACTGGAAACGAACGCTTGAACTAGAAGAGTGAAAGTTGGGCAGCCAAGTGGGATTAGTGAACTGATCATTACCACCAAGTATCATCAAGATTTGGTGAAAAAATGTTTGCTGAGATTTCAGCAAACAAGTAGTTTTTTGGAAGCATGGCAACCCCTTTCAAACGAAAGTGTTTTTCGCCAGTTTCTGCATGGGGTACTTCAAGAGGAAACAAACCATAGAGATAGAACTTAGAACTACTTCATTTTGTCAAGTTTCAAGGAGCTAGCACAAACCGTGTTTGACTTAGAGTTTCAAACATATCTATCTATATAGCAGAAAACAGAGTGAAACTAAAAATTCAAAGTGTTACTGGAAACGAACGCTTGAACCTAGAAGAGTGAAATTGGGCAGCCAAGTGGGCTTAGTGAACTGATCATTACCACCAAGTATCATCAAGTTTTGGTGAAAAAATGTTGCTGAGATTTCAGCAAACGAGTAGTTTTTTGGAAGCTTGGCAACCCCTTTGAAACGAAAGTGTTCTTCGCCAGTCTCTGCATGGGGTACTTCAAGAGGAAACAAACCATAGAGATAGAACTTAGAACTACTTCATTTTGTCAAGTTTCAAGGAGCTAGCACAAACCGTGTTTGACTTAGAGTTTCAAACATATCTATCTATATAGCAGAAAACAGAGTGAAACCTAAAATTCAAAGTGTTACTGGAAACGAACGCTTGAACCTAGAAGAGTGAAATTGGGCAGCCAAATGGGCTTAGTGAACTGATCATTACCACCAAGTATCATCAAGATTTGGTGAAAAAATGTTTGCTGAGATTTCAGCAAACGAGTAGTTTTTTGGAAGCTTGGCAAACCCTTTGAAACGAAAGTGTTCTTCGCCAGTCTCTGCATGGGGTACTTCAAGAGGAAACAACCATAGAGATAGAACTTAGAACTACTTCATTTTGTCAAGTTTCACGGAGCTAGAACAAACCGTGTTTGATTTAGAGTTTCAAACACATCTATCTATATAACAGAAAACAGAGTGAAACCTAAAAATTCAAACTGTTACTGGAAACAAACGCTTGAACCTAGAAGAGTGAAAGTTGGGCAGCCAAGTGGGCTTACTGAACTGATCATTACCACCAAGTATCATCAAGTTTTGGTGAAAAAATGTTTGCTGAGATTTCATCAAACTAGTAGTTTTTTGGAAGGTTGGCAACCCCTTTAAAACGAAAGTTTTTTTCGCCAGTCTCTGCATGGGGTACTTCAAGAGGAAACAAACCATAGAGATAGAACTTAGAACTACTTCATTTGGTCAAGTTTCAAGGAGCTAGCACAAACCGTGTTTGATTTAGAGTTTCAACACATCTATCTATATAGCAGAAAACAGAGTGAAACCTAAAAATTCAAAGTGTTACTGGAAACGAACGCTTGAACCTAGAAGAGTGAAAATAGGGCAGCCAAGTGGGATTAGTGAACTGATCATTACCACCAAGTATCATCAAGATTTGGTGAAAAAATGTTTGCTGAGATTTCAGCAAACTAGTAGTTTTTTGGAAGCTTGGCAACCCCTTTAAAACGAAAGTGTTTTTCGCCAGTCTCTGCATGGGGTACTCAAGAGGAAACAAACCATAGAGATAGAACTTAGAACTACTTCATTTGGTCAAGTTTCAAGGGGCTAGCACAAACCGTGTTTGATTTAGAGTTTCAACACATCTATCTATATAGCAGAAAACAGAGTGAAACCTAAAAATTCAAAGTGTTACTGGAAACGAACGCTTGAACCTAGAAGAGTGAAAATAGGGCAACCAAGTGGGTTTAGTGAACTGATCATTACCACCAAGTATCATCAAGATTTGGTGAAAAAATGTTTGCTGAGATTTCAGCAAACTAGTAGTTTTTTGGAAGCTTCGCAACCGCTTTAAAACGAAAGTGTTTTTCGCCAGTCTCTGCATGGGGTACTTCAAGAGGAAACAAACCATAGAGATAGAACTT
This sequence comes from Callospermophilus lateralis, assembly GCF_048772815.1. Classification (NCBI taxonomy): domain Eukaryota; kingdom Metazoa; phylum Chordata; class Mammalia; order Rodentia; family Sciuridae; genus Callospermophilus; species Callospermophilus lateralis. Next base: position 8,847 of record NW_027518069.1, read on the forward strand.
AGAACTTCTTCATTTGGTCAAGTTTCAAGGAGCTAGCACAAACCGTGTTTGATTTAGAGTTTCAACACATCTATCTATATAGCAGAAAACAGAGTGAAACCTAAAAATTCAAAGTGTTACTGGAAACGAACGCTTGAACCTAGAAGAGTGAAAATAGGGCAGCCAAGTGGGTTTAGTGAACTGATCATTACCACCAAGTATCATCAAGATTTGGTGAAAAAATGTTTGCTGAGATTTCAGCAAACTAGTAGTTTTTTGGAAGCTTGGCAACCCCTTTAAAACGAAAGTGTTTTTCGCCAGTCTCTGCATGGGGTACTTCAAGAAGAAACAAACCATAGAGATAGAACTTAGAACTACTTCATTTTGTCAAGTTTCAAGGAGCTAGCACAAACGTGTTTGATTTAGAGTTTCAAACACATCTATCTATATAGCAGAAAACAAAGTGAAACCTAAAAATTTAAAGTGTTACTGGAAACGAACGCTTGAACCTACAAGAGTGAAAATTGGGCAGCCAAGTGGGCTTAGTGAACTGATCATTACCACCAAGTATCATCAAGATTTGGTGAAAAAATTTTTGCTGAGATTTCAGCAAACTAGTAGTTTTTTGGAAGCATGGCAACCCCTTTCAAACGAAAGTGTTTTTCTCCAGTTTCTGCATGGGGTACTTCAAGAGGAAACAAACCATAGAGATAGAACTTAGAACTACTTCATTTTGTCAAGTTTCAAGGAGCTAGCACAAACCGTGTTTGATTTAGAGTTTCAAACACATCTATCTATATAGCAGAAAACAGAGTGAAACCTAAAAATTCAAAGTGTTACTGGAAACGAACGCTTGAAACTAGAAGAGTGAAAATTGGGCAGCCAAGTGGGCTTAGTGAACTGATCATTACCACCAACTATCATCAAGATTTGGTGAAAAAATGTTTGCTGAGATTTCAGCAAACGAGTAGTTTTTTGGAAGCTTGGCAACCCCTTTCAAACGAATGTGTTCTTCGCCAGTCTCTGCATGGGGTACTTCAAGAGGAAACAAACCATAGAGATAGAACTTAGAACTACTTCATTTTCTCAAGTTTCACGGAGCTAGCACAAACCGTGTTTGATTTAGAGTTTCAAACACATCTATCTATATAGCAGAAAACAGAGTGAAACCTAAAATTCAAACTGTTACTGAAAACGAACGCTTGAACCTAGAAGAGTGAAAGTCGGGCAGCCAAGTGGGATTAGTGAACTGATCATTACCACCAAGTATCATCAAGATTTGGTGAAAAAATGTTTGCTGAGATTTCAGCAAACTAGTAGTTTTTTGGAAGCATGGCAACCCCTTTCAAACGAAAGTGTTTTTCGACAGTTTCTGCATGGGGTACTTCAAGAGAAAACAAACCATAGAGATAGAACTTAGAACTACTTCATTTTGTCAAGTTTCAAGGAGCTAGCACAAACCGTGTTTGATTTAGAGTTTCAAACACATCTATCTATATAGCAGAAAACAGAGTGAAACCTAAAAATTCAAACTGTTACTGGAAACGAACGCTTGAACCTAGAAGAGTGAAAGTTGGGCAGCCACGTGGGATTAGTGAACTGATCATTACCACCAAGTATCATCAAGTTTTGGTGAAAAAATGTTTGCTGAGATTTCAGCAAACTAGTAGTTTTTTGGAAGCATGGCAACCCCTTTCAAACGAAAGTGTTTTCGCCAGTTTCTGCATGGGGTACTTCAAGAGGAAACAAACCATAGAGATAGAACTTAGAACTACTTCATTTTGTCAAGTTTCAAGGAGCTAGCACAAACCGTGTTTGATTTAGAGTTTCAAACACATCTATCTATATAGCAGAAAACAGAGTGAAACCTAAAAATTCAAAGTGTTACTGAAAACGAACGCTTGAACCTAGAAGAGTGAAAGTTGGGCAGCCAAGTGGGATTAGTGAACTGATCATTACCACCAAGTATCATCAAGATTTTGTGAAAAAATGTTTGCTGAGATTTCAGCAAACTAGTAGTTTTTTGGAAGCTTGGCAACCCCTTTAAAACGAAAGTGTATTTCGCCAGTCTCTCCATGGGGTACTTCAAGAGGAAACAAACCATAGAGATAGAACTTAGAACTTCTTCATTTGGTCAAGTTTCAAGGAGCTAGCACAAACCGTGTTTGATTTAGAGTTTCAACACATCTATCTATATAGCAGAAAACAGAGTGAAACCTAAAAATTCAAAGTGTTACAGGAAACGAACGCTTGAACCTAGAAGAGTGAAAATAGGGCAGCCAAGTGGGTTTAGTGAACTGATCATTACCACCAAGTATCATCAAGATTTGGTGAAAAAATGTTTGCTGAGACTTCAGCAAACTAGTAGTTTTTTGGAAGCTTGGCAACCCCTTTAAAACGAAAGTGTTTTTCGCCAGTCTCTGCATGGGTTACTTCAAGAGGAAACAAACCATAGAGATAGAACTTAGAACTACTTCATTTGGTCAAGTTTCAAGGAGCTAGCACAAACGTGTTTGATTTAGAGTTTCAAACACATCTATCTATATAGCAGAAAACAGAGTGAAACCTAAAAATTTAAAGTGTTACTGGAAACGAACGCTTGAACCTACAAGAGTGAAAATTGGGCAGCCAAGTGGGCTTAGTGAACTGATCATTACCACCAAGTATCATCAAGATTTGGTGAAAAAATGTTTGCTGAGATTTCAGCAAACTAGTAGTTTTTTGGAAGCATGGCAACCCCTTTCAAAAGAAAGTGTTTTTCTCCAGTTTCTGCATGGGGTACTTCAAGAGGAAACAAACCATAGAGATAGAACTTAGAACTACTTCATTTGGTCAAGTTTCAAGGAGCTAGCACAAACCGTGTTTGATTTAGAGTTTCAAACACATCTATCTATATAGCAGAAAACAGAGTGAAACCTAAAAATTCAAAGTGTTACTGGAAACGAACGCTTGAACCTAGAAGAGTGAAAGTTGGGCAGCCAAGTGGGATTAGTGAACTGATCATTACCACCAAGTATCATCAAGATTTGGTGAAAAAATGTTTGCTGAGATTTCAGCAAACTAGTAGTTTTTTGGAAGCTTGGCAACCCCTTTAAAACGAAAGTGTTTTTCGCCAGTCTCTGCATGGGGTAGTTCAAGAGGAAACAAACCATAGAGATAGAACTTAGAACTACTTCATTTGGTCAAGTTTCAAGGAGCTAGCACAAACGTGTTTGATTTAGAGTTTCAAACACATCTATCTATATAGCAGAAAACAGAGTGAAACCTAAAAATTTAAAGTGTTACTGGAAACTAACGCTTGAACCTAAAAGAGTGAAAATTGGGCAGCCAAGTGGGCTTAGTGAACTGATCATTACCACCAAGTATCATCAAGATTTGGTGAGAAAATGTTTGCTGAGATTTCAGCAAACGAGTAGTTTTTTGGAAGCTTGGCAACCCCTTTCAAACGAAAGTGTTCTTCGCCAGTCTCTGCATGGGGTACTTCAAGAGGAAACAAACCATAGAGATAGAACTTAGAACTACTTCATTTTGTCAAGTTTCACGGAGCTAGCACAAACCGTGTTTGATTTAGAGTTTCAAACACATCTATCTATATAGCAGAAAACAGAGTGAAACCTAAAAATTCAAACTGTTACTGGAAACGAACGCTTGAACCTAGAAGAGTGAAAGTTGGGCAGCCAAGTGGGATTAGTGAACTGATCATTACCACCAAGTATCATCAAGATTTGGTGAAAAAATGTTTGCTGAGATTTCAGCAAACAAGTAGTTTTTTGGAAGCATGGCAACCCCTTTCAAACGAAAGTGTTTTTCGCCAGTTTCTGCATGGGGTACTTCAAGAGGAAACAAACCATAGAGATAGAACTTAGAACTACTTCATTTTGTCAAGTTTCAAGGAGCTAGCACAAACCGTGTTTGACTTAGAGTTTCAAACATATCTATCTATATAGCAGAAAACAGAGTGAAACCTAAAAATTCAAAGTGTTACTGGAAACGAACGCTTGAACCTAGAAGAGTGAAAATTGGGCAGCCAAGTGGGCTTAGTGAACTGATCATTACCACCAAGTATCATCAAGTTTTGGTGAAAAAATGTTTGCTGAGATTTCAGCAAACGAGTAGTTTTTTGGAAGCTTGGCAACCCCTTTGAAACGAAAGTGTTCTTCGCCAGTCTCTGCATGGGGTACTTCAAGAGGAAACAAACCATAGAGATAGAACTTAGAACTACTTCATTTTGTCAAGTTTCAAGGAGCTAGCACAAACCGTGTTTGACTTAGAGTTTCAAACATATCTATCTATATAGCAGAAAACAGAGTGAAACCTAAAAATTCAAAGTGTTACTGGAAACGAACGCTTGAACCTAGAAGAGTGAAAATTGGGCAGCCAAGTGGGCTTAGTGAACTGATCATTACCACCAAGTATCATCAAGATTTGGTGAAAAAATGTTTGCTGAGATTTCAGCAAACGAGTAGTTTTTTGGAAGCTTGGCAACCCCTTTGAAACGAAAGTGTTCTTCGCCAGTCTCTGCATGGGGTACTTCAAGAGGAAACAAACCATAGAGATAGAACTTAGAACTACTTCATTTTGTCAAGTTTCACGGAGCTAGAACAAACCGTGTTTGATTTAGAGTTTCAAACACATCTATCTATATAACAGAAAACAGAGTGAAACCTAAAAATTCAAACTGTTACTGGAAACAAACGCTTGAACCTAGAAGAGTGAAAGTTGGGCAGCCAAGTGGGCTTACTGAACTGATCATTACCACCAAGTATCATCAAGTTTTGGTGAAAAAATGTTTGCTGAGATTTCAGCAAACTAGTAGTTTTTTGGAAGGTTGGCAACCCCTTTAAAACGAAAGTTTTTTTCGCCAGTCTCTGCATGGGGTACTTCAAGAGGAAACAAACCATAGAGATAGAACTTAGAACTACTTCATTTGGTCAAGTTTCAAGGAGCTAGCACAAACCGTGTTTGATTTAGAAATTCAACACATCTATCTATATAGCAGAAAACAGAGTGAAACCTAAAAATTCAAAGTGTTACTGGAAACGAACGCTTGAACCTAGAAGAGTGAAAATAGGGCAGCCAAGTGAGTTTAGTGAACTGATCATTACCACCAAGTATCATCAAGATTTCTTGAAAAAATGTTTGCTGAGATTTCAGCAAACTAGTAGTTTTTTGGAAGCTTGGCAACCCCTTTAAAATGAAAGTGTTTTTCGCCAGTCTCTGCATGGGGTACTTCAAGAGGAAAAAACCATAGAGATAGAACTTAGAACTACTTCATTTTGTCAAGTTTCAAGGAGCTAGCACAAACCGTGTTTGATTTAGAGTTCAAACACATCTATCTATATAGCAGAAAACAGAGTGAAACCTAAAAATTCAAACTGTTACTGGAAACGAACGCTTGAACCTAGAAGAGTGAAAGTCGGGCAGCCAAGTGGGATTAGTGAACTGATCATTACCACCAAGTATCATCAAGATTTGGTGAAAAAATGTTTGCTGAGATTTCAGCAAACTAGTAGTTTTTTGGAACCATGGCAACCCCTTTCAAACGAAAGTGTTTTTCGCCAGTTTCTGCATGGGGTACTTCAAGAGGAAACAAACCATAGAGATAGAACTTAGAACTACTTCATTTTGTCAAGTTTCAAGGAGCTAGCACAAACCGTGTTTGATTTAGAGTTTCAAACACATCTATCTATATAACAGAAAACAGAGTGAAACCTAAAAATTCAAAGTGTTACTGGAAACGAACGCTTGAACCTAGAAGAGTGAAAATTAGGCAGCCAAGTGGGCTTAGTGAACTGATCATTACCACCAAGTATCATCAAGATTTGGTGAGAAAATGTTTGCTGAGATTTCAGCAAACGAGTAGTTTTTTGGAAGCTTGGCAACCCCTTTCAAACGAAAGTGTTCTTCGCCAGTCTCTGCATGGGGTACTTCAAGAGGAAACAAAACATAGAGATAGAACTTAGAACTACTTCATTTTGTCAAGTTTCAAGGAGCTAGCACAAACCGTGTTTGATTTAGAGTTTCAAACACATCTATCTATATAGCAGAAAACAGAGTGAAACCTAAAAATTCAAACTGTTACTGGAAACGAACGCTTGAACCTAGAAGAGGGAAAGTTGGGCAGCCAAGTGGGATTAGTGAACTGATCATTACCACCAAGTATCATCAAGATTTGGTGAAAAAAATGTTTGATGAGATTTCAGCAAACTAGTAGTTCTTTGGAAGCATGGCAACACCTTTCAAACGAAAGTGTTTTTCGCCAGTTTCTGCATGGGGTACTTCAAGAGGAAACAAACCATAGAGATAGAACTTAGAACTACTTCATTTTGACAAGTTTCAAGGAGCTAGCACAAACCGTGTTTGATTTAGAGTTTCAACACATCTATCTATATAGCAGAAAACAGAGTGAAACCTAAAAATTCAAAGTGTTACTGGAAACGAATGCTTGAACCTAGAAGAGTGAAAAAAGGGCAGCCAAGTGATTTTAGTGAACTGATCATTACCACCAAGTATCATCAAGATTTGGTGAAAAAATGTTTGCTGAGATTTCAGCAAACTAGTAGTTTTTTGGAAGCTTGGCAACCCCTTTAAAACGAAAGTGTTTTTCGCCAGTCTCTGCATGGGGTACTTCAAGAGGAAACAAACCATAGAGATAGAACTTAGAACTACTTCATTTGGTCAAGTTTCAAGGAGCTAGCACAAACGTGTTTGATTTAGAGTTTCAAACACATCTATCTATATAGCAGAAAACAGAGTGAAACCTAAAAATTCAAAGTGTTACTGGAAACGAACGCTTGAACCTAGAAGAGTGAAAGTTGGGCAGCCAAGTGGGCTTAGTGAACTGATCATTACCACCAAGTATCATCAAGTTTTGGTGAAAAAATGTTTGCTGAGATTTCAGCAAACTAGTAGTTTTTTGGAAGGTTGGCAACCCCTTTAAAACGAAAGTTTTTTTCGCCAGTCTCTGCATGGGGTACTTAAAGAGGAAACAAACCATAGAGATAGAACTTAGAACTACTTCATTTGGTCAAGTTTCAAGGAGCTAGCACAAACCGCGTTTGATTTAGAGTTTCAAACACATCTATCTATATAGCAGAAAACAGAGTGAAACCTAAAAATTCAAAGTGTTACTGGAAACGAACGCTTGAACCTACAAGAGTGAAAATTGGGCAGCCAAGTGGGCTTAGTGAACTGATCATTACCACCAAGTATCATCAAGATTTGGTCAAAAAATGTTTGCTGAGATTTCAGCAAACGAGTAGTTTTTTGGAAGCTTGGCAACCCCTTTCAAACGAAAGTGTTCTTCGCCAGTCTCTGCATGGGGTACTTCAAGAGGAAACAAACCATAGAGATAGAACTTAGAACTACTTCATTTTGTCAAGTTTCACGGAGCTTGCACAAACCGTGTTTGATTTAGAGTTTCAAACACATCTATCTATATAGCAGAAAACAGAGTGAAACCTAAAAATTCAAACTGTTACTGGAAACGAACGCTTGAACCTAGAAGAGTGAAAGTTGGGCAGCAAAGTGGGCTTAGTGAACTGATCATTACCACCAAGTATCATCAAGTTTTGGTGAAAAAATGTTTGCTGAGATTTCAGCAAACTAGTAGGTTTTTGGAAGGTTGGCAACCCCTTTAAAACGAAAGTTTTTTTCGCCAGTCTCTGCATGGGGTACTTCAAGAGGAAACAAACCATAGAGATAGAACTTAGAACTACTTCATTTTGTCAAGTTTCAAGGAGCTAGCACAAACCGTGTTTGATTTAGAATTCCAAACACAGCTATCTATGTTGGAGAAAACAGAGTGAAACCTAAAAATTCAAACAGTCACTGGAAACTAAAGCTTCAACCTAGAAGAATAAAATTTGGGCAGCCAAGTGAGATTAGTGAACTGATCATTACCACCATGTATCATCAAGATTTGGTGAAAAAATGTTTGCTGAGATTTCAGCAAACTAGTAGTTTTTTGGAAGCTTGGCAACCCTTTTCAAACGAAAGTGTTTTTCGCCAGTCTCTGCATGGGGTACTTTAAGAGGAAACAAACCATAGAGATAGAACTTAGAACTACTTCATTTGGTCAAGTTTCAAGGAGCTAGCACAAACCGTGTTTGATTTAGAGTTTCAAACACATCTATCTATATAGCAGAAAACAGAGTGAAACCTAAAAATTCAAAGTGTTACTGGAAACGAACGCTTGAACCTAGAAGAGTGAAAATTGGGCAGCCAAGTGGGCTTAGTGAACTGATCATTACCACCAAGTGTCATCAAGATTTGGTGAAAAAATGGTTGCTGAGATTTCAGCAAACTAGTAGTTTTTTGGAAGCTTGGCAACCCCTTTCAAAAGAAAGTGTTCTTCGCCAGTCTCTGCATTTGGTACTTCAAGAGGAAACAAACCATAGAGATAGAACTTAGAACTACTTCATTTTGTGAAGTTTCACGGAGCTAGCACAAACCGTGTTTGATTTAGAGTTTCAAACACATCTATCTTTATAGCAGAAAACAGAGTGAATCCTAAAAATTCAAACTGTTACTGGAAACGAACGCTTGAACCTAGAAGAGTGAAAGTTGGGCAGCCAAGTGGGATTAGTGAACTGATCATTACCACCAAGTATCATCAAGATTTGGTGAAAAAATGTTTGCTGAGATTTCAGCAAACTAGTAGTTTTTTGGAAGCATGGCAACCCCTTTCAAACGAAAGTGTTTTTCGCCAGTTTCTGCAAGGGGTACTTCAAGAGGAAACAAACCATGGAGATAGAACTTAGAACTACTTCATTTTGTCAAGTTTCAAGGAGCTAGCACAAACCGTGTTTGATTTAGAGTTTCAAACACATCTATCTATATAGCAGAAAACAGAGTGAAACCTAAAAATTCAAAGTGTTACTGGAAACGAACGCTTGAACCTAGAAGAGTGAAAGTTGGGCAGCCAAGTGGGATTAGTGAACTGATCATTACCACCAAGTATCATCAAGATTTGGTGAGAAAATGTTTGCTGAGATTTCAGCAAACGAGTAGTTTTTTGGAAGCTTGGCAACCCCTTTCAAACGAAAGTGTTCTTCGCCAGTCTCTGCATGGGGTACTTCAAGAGGAAACAAAACATAGAGATAGAACTTAGAACTACTTCATTTTGTCAAGTTTCAAGGAGCTAGCACAAACCGTGTTTGATTTAGAGTTTCAAACACATCTATCTATATAGCAGAAAACAGAGTGAAACCTAAAAATTCAAACTTTACTGGAAACGAACGCTTGAACCTAGAAGAGGGAAAGTTGGGCAGCCAAGTGGGATTAGTGAACTGATCATTACCACCAAGTATCATCAAGATTTGGTGAAAAAAATGTTTGATGAGATTTCAGCAAACTAGTAGTTCTTTGGAAGCATGGCAACCCCTTTCAAACGAAAGTGTTTTTCGCCAGTTTCTGCATGGGGTACTTCAAGAGGAAACAAACCATAGAGATAGAACTTAGAACTACTTCATTTTGACAAGTTTCAAGGAGCTAGCACAAACCGTGTTTGATTTAGAGTTTCAACACATCTATCTATATAGCAGAAAACAGAGTGAAACCTAAAAATTCAAAGTGTTACTGGAAACGAATGCTTGAACCTAGAAGAGTGAAAAGAGGGCAGCCAAGTGATTTTAGTGAACTGATCATTACCACCAAGTATCATCAAGATTTGGTGAAAAAATGTTTGCTGAGATTTCAGCAAACTAGTAGTTTTTTGGAAGCTTGGCAACCCCTTTAAAACGAAAGTGTTTTTCGCCAGTCTCTGCATGGGGTACTTCAAGAGGAAACAAACCATAGAGATAGAACTTAGAACTACTTCATTTGGTCAAGTTTCAAGGAGCTAGCACAAACGTGTTTGATTTAGAGTTTCAAACACATCTATCTATATAGCAGAAAACAGAGTGAAACCTAAAAATTCAAAGTGTTACTGGAAACGAACGCTTGAACCTAGAAGAGTGAAAGTTGGGCAGCCAAGTGGGCTTAGTGAACTGATCATTACCACCAAGTATCATCAAGTTTTGGTGAAAAAAAATGTTTGCTGAGATTTCAGCAAACTAGTAGTTTTTTGGAAGGTTGGCAACCCCTTTAAAACGAAAGTTTTTTTCGCCAGTCTCTGCATGGGGTACTTAAAGAGGAAACAAACCATAGAGATAGAACTTAGAACTACTTCATTTGGTCAAGTTTCAAGGAGCTAGCACAAACCGTGTTTGATTTAGAGTTTCAAACACATCTATCTATATAGCAGAAAACAGAGTGAAACCTAAAAATTCAAAGTGTTACTGGAAACGAACGCTTGAACCTACAAGAGTGAAAATTGGGCAGCCAAGTGGGCTTAGTGAACTGATCATTACCACCAAGTATCATCAAGATTTGGTCAAAAAATGTTTGCTGAGATTTCAGCAAACGAGTAGTTTTTTGGAAGCTTGGCAACCCCTTTCAAACGAAAGTGTTCTTCGCCAGTCTCTGCATGGGGTACTTCAAGAGGAAACAAACCATAGAGATAGAACTTAGAACTACTTCATTTTGTCAAGTTTCACGGAGCTTGCACAAACCGTGTTTGATTTAGAGTTTCAAACACATCTATCTATATAGCAGAAAACAGAGTGAAACCTAAAAATTCAAACTGTTACTGGAAACGAACGCTTGAACCTAGAAGAGTGAAAGTTGGGCAGCAAAGTGGGCTTAGTGAACTGATCATTACCACCAAGTATCATCAAGTTTTGGTGAAAAAATGTTTGCTGAGATTTCAGCAAACTAGTAGGTTTTTGGAAGGTTGGCAACCCCTTTAAAACGAAAGTTTTTTTCGCCAGTCTCTGCATGGGGTACTTCAAGAGGAAACAAACCATAGAGATAGAACTTAGAACTACTTCATTTTGTCAAGTTTCAAGGAGCTAGCACAAACCGTGTTTGATTTAGAATTCCAAACACAGCTATCTATGTTTTAGAAAACAGAGTGAAACCTAAAAATTCAAACAGTCACTGGAAACTAAAGCTTCAACCTAGAAGAATAAAATTTGGGCAGCCAAGTGAGATTAGTGAACTGATCATTACCACCATGTATCATCAAGATTTGGTGAAAAAATGTTTGCTGAGATTTCAGCAAACTAGTAGTTTTTTGGAAGCTTGGCAACCCTTTTCAAACGAAAGTGTTTTTCGCCAGTCTCTGCATGGGGTACTTTAAGAGGAAACAAACCATAGAGATAGAACTTAGAACTACTTCATTTGGTCAAGTTTCAAGGAGCTAGCACAAACCGTGTTTGATTTAGAGTTTCAAACACATCTATCTATATAGCAGAAAACAGAGTGAAACCTAAAAATTCAAAGTGTTACTGGAAACGAACGCTTGAACCTAGAAGAGTGAAAATTGGGCAGCCAAGTGGGCTTAGTGAACTGATCATTACCACCAAGTGTCATCAAGATTTCGTGAAAAAATGGTTGCTGAGATTTCAGCAAACTAGTAGTTTTTTGGAAGCTTGGCAACCCCTTTCAAAAGAAAGTGTTCTTCGCCAGTCTCTGCATTTGGTACTTCAAGAGGAAACAAACCATAGAGATAGAACTTAGAACTACTTCATTTTGTGAAGTTTCACGGAGCTAGCACAAACCGTGTTTGATTTAGAGTTTCAAACACATCTATCTTTATAGCAGAAAACAGAGTGAATCCTAAAAATTCAAACTGTTACTGGAAACGAACGCTTGAACCTAGAAGAGTGAAAGTTGGGCAGCCAAGTGGGATTAGTGAACTGATCATTACCACCAAGTATCATCAAGATTTGGTGAAAAAATGTTTGCTGAGATTTCAGCAAACTAGTAGTTTTTTGGAAGCATGGCAACCCCTTTCAAACGAAAGTGTTTTTCGCCAGTTTCTGCAAGGGGTACTTCAAGAGGAAACAAACCATGGAGATAGAACTTAGAACTACTTCATTTTGTCAAGTTTCAAGGAGCTAGCACAAACCGTGTTTGATTTAGAGTTTCAAACACATCTATCTATATAGCAGAAAACAGAGTGAAACCTAAAAATTCAAAGTGTTACTGGAAACGAACGCTTGAACCTAGAAGAGTGAAAGTTGGGCAGCCAAGTGGGATTAGTGAACTGATCATTACCACCAAGTATCATCAAGATTTGGTGAAAAAATGTTTGCTGAGATTTCAGCAAACTAGTAGTTTTTTGGAAGCTTGGCAACCCCTTTAAAACGAAAGTGTTTTTCGCCAGTCTCTGCATGGGGTACTTCAAGAGGAAACAAACCATAGAGATAGAACTTAGAACTACTTCATTTGGTCAAGTTTCAAGGAGCTAGCACAAACGTGTTTGATTTAGAGTTTCAAACACATCTATCTATATAGCAGAAAACAGAGTGAAACCTAAAAATTCAAAGTGTTACTGGAAACGAACGCTTGAACCTAGAAGAGTGAAAGTTGGGCAGCCAAGTGGGCTTAGTGAACTGATCATTACCACCAAGTATCATCAAGTTTTGGTGAAAAAAAATGTTTGCTGAGATTTCAGCAAACTAGTAGTTTTTTGGAAGGTTGGCAACCCCTTTAAAACGAAAGTTTTTTTCGCCAGTCTCTGCATGGGGTACTTAAAGAGGAAACAAACCATAGAGATAGAACTTAGAACTACTTCATTTGGTCAAGTTTCAAGGAGCTAGCACAAACCGTGTTTGATTTAGAGTTTCAAACACATCTATCTATATAGCAGAAAACAGAGTGAAACCTAAAAATTCAAAGTGTTACTGGAAACGAACGCTTGAACCTACAAGAGTGAAAATTGGGCAGCCAAGTGGGCTTAGTGAACTGATCATTACCACCAAGTATCATCAAGATTTGGTCAAAAAATGTTTGCTGAGATTTCAGCAAACGAGTAGTTTTTTGGAAGCTTGGCAACCCCTTTCAAACGAAAGTGTTCTTCGCCAGTCTCTGCATGGGGTACTTCAAGAGGAAACAAACCATAGAGATAGAACTTAGAACTACTTCATTTTGTCAAGTTTCACGGAGCTTGCACAAACCGTGTTTGATTTAGAGTTTCAAACACATCTATCTATATAGCAGAAAACAGAGTGAAACCTAAAAATTCAAACTGTTACTGGAAACGAACGCTTGAACCTAGAAGAGTGAAAGTTGGGCAGCAAAGTGGGCTTAGTGAACTGATCATTACCACCAAGTATCATCAAGTTTTGGTGAAAAAATGTTTGCTGAGATTTCAGCAAACTAGTAGGTTTTTGGAAGGTTGGCAACCCCTTTAAAACGAAAGTTTTTTTCGCCAGTCTCTGCATGGGGTACTTCAAGAGGAAACAAACCATAGAGATAGAACTTAGAACTACTTCATTTTGTCAAGTTTCAAGGAGCTAGCACAAACCGTGTTTGATTTAGAATTCCAAACACAGCTATCTATGTTTTAGAAAACAGAGTGAAACCTAAAAATTCAAACAGTCACTGGAAACTAAAGCTTCAACCTAGAAGAATAAAATTTGGGCAGCCAAGTGAGATTAGTGAACTGATCATTACCACCATGTATCATCAAGATTTGGTGAAAAAATGTTTGCTGAGATTTCAGCAAACTAGTAGTTTTTTGGAAGCTTGGCAACCCTTTTCAAACGAAAGTGTTTTTCGCCAGTCTCTGCATGGGGTACTTTAAGAGGAAACAAACCATAGAGATAGAACTTAGAACTACTTCATTTGGTCAAGTTTCAAGGAGCTAGCACAAACCGTGTTTGATTTAGAGTTTCAAACACATCTATCTATATAGCAGAAAACAGAGTGAAACCTAAAAATTCAAAGTGTTACTGGAAACGAACGCTTGAACCTAGAAGAGTGAAAATTGGGCAGCCAAGTGGGCTTAGTGAACTGATCATTACCACCAAGTGTCATCAAGATTTCGTGAAAAAATGGTTGCTGAGATTTCAGCAAACTAGTAGTTTTTTGGAAGCTTGGCAACCCCTTTCAAAAGAAAGTGTTCTTCGCCAGTCTCTGCATTTGGTACTTCAAGAGGAAACAAACCATAGAGATAGAACTTAGAACTACTTCATTTTGTGAAGTTTCACGGAGCTAGCACAAACCGTGTTTGATTTAGAGTTTCAAACACATCTATCTTTATAGCAGAAAACAGAGTGAATCCTAAAAATTCAAACTGTTACTGGAAACGAACGCTTGAACCTAGAAGAGTGAAAGTTGGGCAGCCAAGTGGGATTAGTGAACTGATCATTACCACCAAGTATCATCAAGATTTGGTGAAAAAATGTTTGCTGAGATTTCAGCAAACTAGTAGTTTTTTGGAAGCATGGCAACCCCTTTCAAACGAAAGTGTTTTTCGCCAGTTTCTGCAAGGGGTACTTCAAGAGGAAACAAACCATGGAGATAGAACTTAGAACTACTTCATTTTGTCAAGTTTCAAGGAGCTAGCACAAACCGTGTTTGATTTAGAGTTTCAAACACATCTATCTATATAGCAGAAAACAGAGTGAAACCTAAAAATTCAAAGTGTTACTGGAAACGAACGCTTGAACCTAGAAGAGTGAAAGTTGGGCAGCCAAGTGGGATTAGTGAACTGATCATTACCACCAAGTATCATCAAGATTTGGTGAAAAAATGTTTGCTGAGATTTCAGCAAACTAGTAGTTTTTTGGAAGCTTGGCAACCCCTTTAAAACGAAAGTGTTTTTCGCCAGTCTCTGCATGGGGTACTTCAAGAGGAAACAAACCATAGAGATAGAACTTAGAACTACTTCATTTGGTCAAGTTTCAAGGAGCTAGCACAAACGTGTTTGATTTAGAGTTTCAAACACATCTATCTATATAGCAGAAAACAGAGTGAAACCTAAAAATTCAAACTGTTACTGGAAACGAACGCTTGAACCTAGAAGAGTGAAAGTTGGGCAGCCAAGTGGGCTTAGTGAACTGATCATTACCACCAAGTATCATCAAGTTTTGGTCAAACAATGTTTGCTGAGATTTCAGGAAACTAGTAGTTTTTTGGAAGCTTGGCAACCCCTTTAAAACGAAAGTTTTTTTCGCCAGTCTCTGCATGGGGTACTTAAAGAGGAAACAAACCATAGAGATTCAACTTAGAACTACTTCATTTGGTCAAGTTTCAAGGAGCTAGCACAAACCGTGTTTGATTTAGAATTCCAAACACAGCTATCTATGTTGGAGAAAACAGAGTGAAACCTAAAAATTCAAACAGTCACTGGAAACTAAAGCTTCAACCTAGAAGAATAAAATTTGGGCAGCCAAGTGAGATTAGTGAACTGATCATTACCACCAAGTATCATCAAGATTTGGTGAAAAAATGTTTGCTGAGATTTCAGCAAACTAGTAGTTTTTTGGAAGCTTGGCAACCCGTTTCACACGAAAGTGTTTTTCGCCAGTCTCTGCATGGGGTACTTTAAGAGGAAACAAACCATAGAGATAGAACTTAGAACTACTTCATTTGGTCAAGTTTCAAGGAGCTAGCACAAACCGTGTTTGATTTAGAGTTTCAAACACATCTATCTATATAGCAGAAAACAGAGTGAAACCTAAAAATTCAAAGTGTTACTGGAAACGAACGCTTGAACCTAGAAGAGTGAAAATTGGGCAGCCAAGTGGGCTTAGTGAACTGATCATTACCACCAAGTGTCATCAAGATTTCGTGAAAAAATGGTTGCTGAGATTTCAGCAAACTAGTAGTTTTTTGGAAGCTTGGCAACCCCTTTCAAAAGAAAGTGTTCTTCGCCAGTCTCTGCATTTGGTACTTCAAGAGGAAACAAACCATAGAGATAGAACTTAGAACTACTTCATTTTGTGAAGTTTCACGGAGCTAGCACAAACCGTGTTTGATTTAGAGTTTCAAACACATCTATCTATATAGCAGAAAACAGAGTGAATCCTAAAAATTCAAACTGTTACTGGAAACGAACGCTTGAACCTAGAAGAGTGAAAGTTGGGCAGCCAAGTGGGCTTAGTGAACTGATCATTACCACCAAGTATCATCAAGATTTGGTGAAAAAATGTTTGCTGAGATTTCAGCAAACTAGTAGTTTTTTGGAAGCATGGCAACCCCTTTCAAACGAAAGTGTTTTTCGCCAGTTTCTGCAAGGGGTACTTCAAGAGGAAACAAACCATAGAGATAGAACTTAGAACTACTTCATTTTGTCAAGTTTCAAGGAGCTAGCACAAACCGTGTTTGATTTAGAGTTTCAAACACATCTATCTATATAGCAGAAAACAGAGTGAAACCTAAAAATTCAAAGTGTTACTGGAAACGAACGCTTGAACCTAGAAGAGTGAAAGTTGGGCAGCCAAGTGGGATTAGTGAACTGATCATTACCACCAAGTATCATCAAGATTTGGTGAAAAAATGTTTGCTGAGATTTCAGCAAACTAGTAGTTTTTTGGAAGCTTGGCAACCCCTTTAAAACGAAAGTGTTTTTCGCCAGTCTCTGCATGGGGTACTTCAAGAGGAAACAAACCATAGAGATAGAACTTAGAACTACTTCATTTGGTCAAGTTTCAAGGAGCTAGCACACACCGTGTTTGATTTAGAGTTTCAACACATCTATCTATATAGCAGAAAACAGAGTGAAACCTAAAAATTCAAAGTGTTACTGGAAACGAACGCTTGAACCTAGAAGAGTGAAAATAATGCAGCCAAGTGAGTTTAGTGAACTGATCATTACCACCAAGTATCATCAAGATTTGGTGAAAAAATGTTTGCTGAGATTTCAGCAAACTAGTAGTTTTTTGGAAGCTTGGCAACCCCTTTAAAACGAAAGTGTTTTTCGCCAGTCTCTGCATGGGGTACTTCAAGAGGAAACAAACCATAGAGATAGAACTTAGAACTACTTCATTTGGTCAAGTTTCAAGGAGCTAGCACAAACGTGTTTCATTTAGAGTTTCAAACACATCTATCTATATAGCAGAAAACAGAGTGAAACCTAAAAATTTAAAGTGTTACTGGAAACGAACGCTTGAACCTAAAAGAGTGAAAATTGGGCAGCCAAGTGGGCTTAGTGAACTGATCATTACCACCAAGTATCATCAAGATTTGGTGAAAAAATGTTTGCTGAGATTTCAGCAAACTAGTAGTTATTTGGAAGCATGGCAACCCCTTTCAAACGAAAGTGTTTTTCTCCAGTTTCTGCATGGGGTACTTCAAGAGGAAACAAACCATAGAGATAGAACTTAGAACTACTTCATTTTGTCAAGTTTCAAGGAGCTAGCACAAACCGTGTTTGATTTAGAGTTTCAAACACATCTATATATATAGCAGAAAACAGAGTGAAACCTAAAAATTCAAACTGTGACTGGAAACGAATGCTTGAACCTAGAAGAGTGAAAGTTGGGCAGCCAAGTGGGATTAGTGAACTGATCATTACCACCAAGTATCATCAAGATTTGGTGAAAAAATGTTTGCTGAGATTTCAGCAAACTAGTAGTTTTTTGGAAGCATGGCAACCCCTTTAAACGAAAGTGTTTTTTGCCAGTTTCTGCATGGGGTACTTCAAGAGGAAACAAACCATAGAGATAGAACTTAGAACTACTTCATTTTGTCAAGTTTCAAGGAGCTAGCACAAACCGTGTTTGATTTAGAGTTTCAAACACATCTATCTATATAGCAGAAAACAGAGTGAAACCTAAAAATTCAAACTGTTACTGGAAACGAACGCTTGAACCTAGAAGAGTGAAAGTTGGGCAGCAAAGTGGGCTTAGTGAACTGATCATTACCACCAAGTATCATCAAGTTTTGGTGAAAAAATGTTTGCTGAGATTTCAGCAAACTAGTAGTTTTTTGGAAGGTTGGCAACCCCTTTAAAACGAAAGTTTTTTTCGCCAGTCTCTGCATGGGGTACTTCAAGAGGAAACAAACCATAGAGATAGAACTTAGAACTACTTCATTTTGTCAAGTTTCAAGGAGCTAGCACAAACCGTGTTTGATTTAGAATTCCAAACACAGCTATCTATGTTGGAGAAAACAGAGTGAAACCTAAAAATTCAAACAGTCACTGGAAACTAAAGCTTCAACCTAGAAGAATAATATTTGGGCAGCCAAGTGAGATTAGTGAACTGATCATTACCACCAATTATCATCAAGATTTGGTGAAAAAATGTTTGCTGAGATTTCAGCAAACTAGTAGTTTTTTGGAAGCTTGGCAACCCGTTTCAAACGAAAGTGTTTTTCGCCAGTCTCTGCATGGGGTACTTTAAGAGGAAACAAACCATAGAGATAGAACGTAGAACTACTTCATTTGGTCAAGTTTCAAGGAGCTAGCACAAACCGTGTTTGATTTAGAGTTTCAAACACATCTATCTATATAGCAGAAAACAGAGTGAAACCTAAAAATTCAAAGTGTTACTGGAAACGAACGCTTGAACCTAGAAGAGTGAAAATTGGGCAGCCAAGTGGGCTTAGTGAACTGATCATTACCACCAAGTGTCATCAAGATTTGGTGAAAAAATGTTTGCTGAGATTTCAGCAAACTAGTAGTTTTTTGGAAGCTTGGCAACCCCTTTCAAAAGAAAGTGTTCTTCGCCAGTCTCTGCATTTGGTACTTCAAGAGGAAACAAACCATAGAGATAGAACTTAGAACTACTTCATTTTGTGAAGTTTCACGGAGCTAGCACAAACCGTGTTTGATTTAGAGTTTCAAACACATCTATCTATATAGCAGAAAACAGAGTGAATCCTAAAAATTCAAACTGTTACTGGAAACGAACGCTTGAACCTAGAAGAGTGAAAGTTGGGCAGCCAAGTGGGATTACTGAACTGATCATTACCACCAAGTATCATCAAGATTTGGTGAAAAAATGTTTGCTGAGATTTCAGCAAACTAGTAGTTTTTTGGAAGCTTGGCAACCCCTTTAAAACGAAATTGTTTTTCGCCAGTCTCTGCATGGGGTACTTCAAGAGGAAACAAACCATAGAGATAGAACTTACAACTACTTCATTTGGTCAAGTTTCAAGGAGCTAGCACAAATCGTGTTTGATTTAGAGTTTCAAACACATCTATCTATATAGCAGAAAACAGAGTGAAACCTAAAAATTCAAAGTGTTACTGGAAACGAACGCTTGAACCTACAAGAGTGAAAATTGGGCAGCCAAGTGGGCTTAGTGAACTGATCATTACCACCAAGTATCATCAAGATTTGGTGAAAAAATGTGTGCTGAGATTTCAGCAAACGAGTAGTTTTTTGGAAGCTTGGCAACCCCTTTCAAACGAAAGTGTTCTTCGCCAGTCTCTGCATGGGGTACTTCAAGAGGAAACAAACCATAGAGATAGAACTTAGAACTACTTCATTTTGTCAAGTTTCACGGAGCTAGCACAAACCGTGTTTGATTTAGAGTTTCAAACACATCTATCTATATAGCAGAAAACAGAGTGAAACCTAAAAATTCAAACTGTTACTGGAAACGAACGCTTGAACCTAGAAGAGTGAAAGTTGGGCAGCCAAGTGGGCTTAGTGAACTGATCATTACCACCAAGTATCATCAAGTTTTGGTGAAAAAATGTTTGCTGAGATTTCAGCAAACTAGTAGTTTTTTGGAAGGTTGGCAACCCCTTTAAAACGAAAGTGTTTTTCATCAGTCTCTGCATGGGGTACTTCAAGAGGAAACAAACCATAGAGATAGAACTTAGAACTACTTCATTTGGTCAAGATTCAAGGAGCTAGCACAAACCGTGTTTGATTTAGAGTTTCAAACACATCTATCTATATAGCAGAAAACAGAGTGAAACCTAAAAATTCAAAGTGTTACTGGAAACGAACGCTTGAACCTACAAGAGTGAAAATTGGGTAGCCAAGTGGGCTTAGTGAACTGATCATTACCACCAAGTATCATCAAGATTTGGTGAAAAAATGTGTGCTGAGATTTCAGCAAACGAGTAGTTTTTTGGAAGCTTGGCAACCCCTTTAAAACGAAAGTGTTTTTCGCCAGTCTCTGCATGGGGTACTTCAAGAGGAAACAAACCATAGAGATAGAACTTAGAACTACTTCATTTTGTCAAGTTTCAAGGAGCTAGCACAAACCGTGTTTGATTTAGAGTTTCAAACACATCTATCTATATAGCAGAAAACAGAGTGAAACCTAAAAATTCAAAGTGTTACTGGAAACGAACGCTTGAACCTACAAGAGTGAAAATTGGGCAGCCAAGTGGGCTTAGTGAACTGATCATTACCACCAAGTATCATGAAGATTTGGTGAAAAAATGTTTGCTGAGATTTCAGCAAACGAGTAGTTTTTTGGAAGCTTGGCAACCCCTTTCAAACGAAAGTGTTCTTCGCCAGTCTCTGCATGGGGTACTTCAAGAGGAAACAAACCATAGAGATAGAACGTAGAACTACTTCATTTGGTCACGTTTCAAGGAGCTAGCACAAACCGTGTTTGATTTAGAGTTTCAAACACATCTATCTATATAGAGGAAAACAGAGTGAAACCTAAAAATTCAAAGTGTTACTGGAAACGAACGCTTGAACCTACAAGAGTGAAAATTGGGCAGCCAAGTGGGCTTAGTGAACTGATCATTACCACCAAATATCATCAAGATTTGGTGAAAAAATATTTGCTGAGATTTCAGCAAACGAGTAGTTTTTTGGAAGCTTGGCAACCCCTTTCAAACGAAAGTATTCTTCGCCAGTCTCTGCATGGGGTACTTCAAGAGGAAACAAACCATAGAGATAGAACTTAGAACTACTTCATTTTGTCAAGTTTCACGGAGCTAGCACAAACCGTGTTTGATTTAGAGTTTCAAACACATCTATCTATATAGCAGAAAACAGAGTGAAACCTAAAAATTCAAACTGTTACTGGAAACGAACGCTTGAACCTAGAAGAGTGAAAGTTGGGCAGCCAAGTGGGCTTAGAGAACTGATCATTACCACCAAGTATCATCAAGTTTTGGTGAAAAAATGTTTGCTGAGATTTCAGCAAACTAGTAGTTTTTTGGAAGCATGGCAACCCCTTTAAAACGAAAGTGTTTTTCGCCAGTCTCTGCATGGGGTACTTCAAGAGAAAACAAACCATAGAGATAGAACTTAGAACTACTTCATTTGGTCAAGATTCAAGGAGCTAGCACAAACCGTGTTTGATTTAGAGTTTCAAACACATCTATCTATATAGCAGAAAACAGAGTGAAACCTAAAAATTCAAAGTGTTACTGGAAACGAACGCTTGAACCTACAAGAGTGAAAATTGGGCAGCCAAGTGGGCTTAGTGAACTGATCATTACCACCAAGTATCATCAAGATTTGGTGAAAAAATGTTTGCTGAGATTTCAGCAAACGAGTAGTTTTTTGGAAGCTTGGCAACCCCTTTCAAACGAAAGTGTTCTTCGCCAGTCTCTTCATGGGGTACTTCAAGAGGAAACAAACCATAGAGATAGAACTTAGAACTACTTCATTTGGTCAAGTTTCAAGGAGCTAGCACAAACCGTGTTTGATTTAGAGTTTCAAACACATCTATCTATATAGAGGAAAACAGAGTGAAACCTAAAAATTCAAAGTGTTACTGGAAACGAACGCTTGAACCTACAAGAGTGAAAATTGGGCAGCCAAGTGGGCTTAGTGAACTGATCATTACCACCAAATATCATCAAGATTTGGTGAAAAAATATTTGCTGAGATTTCAGCAAACGAGTAGTTTTTTGGAAGCTTGGCAACCCCTTTCAAACGAAAGTGTTCTTCGCCAGTCTCTGCATGGGGTACTTCAAGAGGAAACAAACCATAGAGATAGAACTTAGAACTACTTCATTTTGTCAAGTTTCACGGAGCTAGCACAAACCGTGTTTGATTTAGAGTTTCAAACACATCTATCTATATAGCAGAAAACAGAGTGAAACCTAAAAATTCAAAGTGTTACTGGAAACGAACGCTTGAACCTAGAAGAGTGAAAATTGGGCAGCCAAGTGGGCTTAGTGAACTGATCATTACCACCAAATATCTTCAAGATTTGGTATAAAAATGTTTGCTGAGATTTCAGCAAACGAGTAGTTTTTTGGAAGCTTGGCAACCCCTTTCAAACGAAAGTGTTCTTCGCCAGTCTCTGCATGGGGTACTTCAAGAGGAAACAAACCATAGAGATAGAACTTAGAACTACTTCATTTGGTCAAGATTCAAGGAGCTAGCACAAACCGTGTTTGATTTAGAGTTTCAAACACATCTATCTATATAGCAGAAAACAGAGTGAAAACTTAAAATTCAAAGTGTTACTGGAAACGAACGCTTGAACCTAGAAGAGTGAAAATTGGGCAGCCAAGTGGGCTTAGTGAACTGATCATTACCACCAAGTATCATCAAGATTTGGTGAAAAAATGTTTGCTGAAATTTCAGCAAACTAGTAGTTTTTTGG
Organism: Callospermophilus lateralis; assembly: GCF_048772815.1. Taxonomy (NCBI): domain Eukaryota; kingdom Metazoa; phylum Chordata; class Mammalia; order Rodentia; family Sciuridae; genus Callospermophilus; species Callospermophilus lateralis. The sequence continues at coordinate 31,143 of NW_027518069.1, forward strand.
AAGCTTGGCAACCCCTTTAAAACGAAAGTGTTTTTCGCCAGTCTCTGCATGGGGTACTTCAAGAGGAAACAAACCATAGAGATAGAACTTAGAACTACTTCATTTGGTCAAGTTTCAAGGAGCTAGCACAAACCGTGTTTGATTTAGAGTTTCAAACACATCTATCTATATAGCAGAAAACAGAGTGAAACCTAAAAATTCAAAGTGTTACTGGAAACGAACGCTTGAACCTACAAGAGTGAAAATTGGGCAGACAAGTGGGCTTAGTGAACTGATCATTACCACCAAGTATCATCAAGATTTGGTGAAAAAATGTTTGCTGAGATTTCAGCAAACGAGTAGTTTTTTGGAAGCTTGGCAACCCCTTTCAAACGAAAGTGTTCTTCGCCAGTCTCTGCATGGGGAACTTCAAGAGGAAACAAACCATAGAGATAGAACTTAGAACTACTTCATTTTGTCAAGTTTCACGGAGCTAGCACAAACCGTGTTTGATTTAGAGTTTCAAACACATCTATCTATATAGCCGAAAACAGAGTGAAACCTAAAAATTCAAACTGTTACTGGAAACGAACGCTTGAACCTAGAAGAGTGAAAGTTGGGCAGCCAAGTGGGCTTAGTGCACTGATCATTACCACCAAGTATCATCAAGTTTTGGTGAAAAAAGGTTTGCTGAGATTTCAGCAAACTAGTAGTTTTTTGGAAGGTTGGCAACCCCTTTAAAACGAAAGTGTTTTTCGCCAGTCTCTGCATGGGGTACTTCAAGAGGAAACAAACCATAGAGATAGAACTTAGAACTACTTCATTTGGTCAAGTTTCAAGGACCTAGCACAAACCGTGTTTGATTTAGAGTTTCAAACACATCTATCTATATAGCAGAAAACAGAGTGAAACCTAAAAATTCAAAGTGTTACTGGAAACGAACGCTTGAACCTAGAAGAGTGAAAATTGGGCAGCCAAGTGGGCTTAGTGAACTGATCATTACCACCAAATATCTTCAAGATTTGGTGAAAAAAATGTTTGCTGAGATTTCAGCAAACTAGTAGTTTTTTGGAAGCTTGGCAACCCCTTTCAAACGAAAGTGTTCTTCGCCAGTCTCTGCATGGGGTACTTCAAGAGGAAACAAACCATAGAGATAGAACTTAGAACTACTTCATTTTGTCAAGTTTCAAAGAGCTAGCACAAACCGTGTTTGATTTAGAGTTTCGAACACATCTATCTATATAGCAGAAAACAGAGTGAAACCTAAAAATTCAAACTGTTACTGGAAACGAACGCTTGAATCTAGAAGAGTGAAAATTGGGCAGCCAAGTGGGCTTAGTGAACTGATCATTACCACCAAGTATTATCAAGATTTGGTGAAAAAATGTTTGCTGAGATTTCAGCAAACTAGTAGTTTTTTGGAAGCTTGGCAACCCCTTTAAAACGAAAGTGTTTTTTGCCAGTCTCTGCATGGGGTACTTCAAGAGGAAACAAACCATAGAGATAGAACTTAGAACTACTTCATTTGGTCAAGTTTCAAGGAGCTAGCACAAACCGTGTTTGATTTAGAGTTTCAAACACATCTATTTATATAGCAGAAAACAGAGTGAAACCTAAAAATTCAAAGTGTTACTGGAAACGAACGCTTGAACCTACAAGAGTGAAAATTTTGCAGCCAAGTGGGCTTAGTGAACTGATCATTACCACCAAATATCATCAAGATTTGGTGAAAAAATATTTGCTGAGATTTCAGCAAACGAGTAGTTTTTTGGAAGCTTGGCAACCCCTTTCAAAAGAAAGTGTTCTTCACCAGTCTCTGCATTTGGTACTTCAAGAGGAAACAAACCATAGAGATAGAACTTAGAACTACTTCATTTTGTGAAGTTTCACGGAGCTAGCACAAACCGTGTTTGATTTAGAGTTTCAAACACATCCATCTATATAGCAGAAAACAGAGTGAATCCTAAAAATTCAAACTGTTACTGGAAACGAACGCTTGAACCTAGAAGAGTGAAAGTTGGGCAGCCAAGTGGGATTAGTGAACTGATCATTACCACCAAGTATCATCAAGATTTGGTGAAAAAATGTTTGCTGAGATTTCAGCAAACTAGTAGTTTTTTGGAAGCATGGCAACCCCTTTCAAACGAAAGTGTTTTTCGCCAGTTTCTGCAAGGGGTACTTCAAGAGGAAACAAACCATAGAGATAGAACTTAGAACTACTTCATTTTGTCAAGTTTCAAGGAGCTAGCACAAACCGTGTTTGATTTAGAGTTTCAAACACATCTATCTATATAGCAGAAAACAGAGTGAAACCTAAAAATTCAAAGTGTTACTGGAAACGAACGCTTGAACCTAGAAGAGTGAAAATTGGGCAGCCAAGTGGGCTTAGTGAACTGATCATTACCACCAAGTATCATCAAGATTTGGTGAAAAAATGTGTGCTGAGATTTCAGCAAACGAGTAGTTTTTTGGAAGCTTGGCAACCCCTTTCAAACGAAAGTGTTCTTCGCCAGTCTCTGCATGGGGAACTTCAAGAGGAAACAAACCATAGAGATAGAACTTAGAACTACTTCATTTTGTCAAGTTTCACGGAGCTAGCACAAACCGTGTTTGATTTAGAGTTTCAAACACATCTATCTATATAGCCGAAAACAGAGTGAAACCTAAAAATTCAAACTGTTACTGGAAACGAACGCTTGAACCTAGAAGAGTGAAAGTTGGGCAGCCAAGTGGGCTTAGTGCACTGATCATTACCACCAAGTATCATCAAGTTTTGGTGAAAAAAGGTTTGCTGAGATTTCAGCAAACTAGTAGTTTTTTGGAAGGTTGGCAACCCCTTTAAAACGAAAGTGTTTTTCGCCAGTCTCTGCATGGGGTACTTCAAGAGGAAACAAACCATAGAGATAGAACTTAGAACTACTTCATTTGGTCAAGTTTCAAGGACCTAGCACAAACCGTGTTTGATTTAGAGTTTCAAACACATCTATCTATATAGCAGAAAACAGAGTGAAACCTAAAAATTCAAAGTGTTACTGGAAACGAACGCTTGAACCTAGAAGAGTGAAAATTGGGCAGCCAAGTGGGCTTAGTGAACTGATCATTACCACCAAATATCTTCAAGATTTGGTGAAAAAAATGTTTGCTGAGATTTCAGCAAACTAGTAGTTTTTTGGAAGCTTGGCAACCCCTTTCAAACGAAAGTGTTCTTCGCCAGTCTCTGCATGGGGTACTTCAAGAGGAAACAAACCATAGAGATAGAACTTAGAACTACTTCATTTTGTCAAGTTTCAAAGAGCTAGCACAAACCGTGTTTGATTTAGAGTTTCGAACACATCTATCTATATAGCAGAAAACAGAGTGAAACCTAAAAATTCAAACTGTTACTGGAAACGAACGCTTGAATCTAGAAGAGTGAAAATTGGGCAGCCAAGTGGGCTTAGTGAACTGATCATTACCACCAAGTATTATCAAGATTTGGTGAAAAAATGTTTGCTGAGATTTCAGCAAACTAGTAGTTTTTTGGAAGCTTGGCAACCCCTTTAAAACGAAAGTGTTTTTTGCCAGTCTCTGCATGGGGTACTTCAAGAGGAAACAAACCATAGAGATAGAACTTAGAACTACTTCATTTGGTCAAGTTTCAAGGAGCTAGCACAAACCGTGTTTGATTTAGAGTTTCAAACACATCTATTTATATAGCAGAAAACAGAGTGAAACCTAAAAATTCAAAGTGTTACTGGAAACGAACGCTTGAACCTACAAGAGTGAAAATTTTGCAGCCAAGTGGGCTTAGTGAACTGATCATTACCACCAAATATCATCAAGATTTGGTGAAAAAATATTTGCTGAGATTTCAGCAAACGAGTAGTTTTTTGGAAGCTTGGCAACCCCTTTCAAAAGAAAGTGTTCTTCGCCAGTCTCTGCATTTGGTACTTCAAGAGGAAACAAACCATAGAGATAGAACTTAGAACTACTTCATTTTGTGAAGTTTCACGGAGCTAGCACAAACCGTGTTTGATTTAGAGTTTCAAACACATCCATCTATATAGCAGAAAACAGAGTGAATCCTAAAAATTCAAACTGTTACTGGAAACGAACGCTTGAACCTAGAAGAGTGAAAGTTGGGCAGCCAAGTGGGATTAGTGAACTGATCATTACCACCAAGTATCATCAAGATTTGGTGAAAAAATGTTTGCTGAGATTTCAGCAAACTAGTAGTTTTTTGGAAGCATGGCAACCCCTTTCAAACGAAAGTGTTTTTCGCCAGTTTCTGCAAGGGGTACTTCAAGAGGAAACAAACCATAGAGATAGAACTTAGAACTACTTCATTTTGTCAAGTTTCAAGGAGCTAGCACAAACCGTGTTTGATTTAGAGTTTCAAACACATCTATCTATATAGCAGAAAACAGAGTGAAACCTAAAAATTCAAAGTGTTACTGGAAACGAACGCTTGAACCTAGAAGAGTGAAAATTGGGCAGCCAAGTGGGCTTAGTGAACTGATCATTACCACCAAGTATCATCAAGATTTGGTGAAAAAATGTGTGCTGAGATTTCAGCAAACGAGTAGTTTTTTGGAAGCTTGGCAACCCCTTTCAAACGAAAGTGTTCTTCGCCAGTCTCTGCATGGGGTACTTCAAGAGGAAACAAACCATAGAGATAGAACTTAGAACTACTTCATTTTGTCAAGTTTCACGGAGCTAGCACAAACCGTGTTTGATTTAGAGTTTCAAACACATCTATCTATATAGCAGAAAACAGAGTGAAACCTAAAAATTCAAACTGTTACTGGAAACGAACGCTTGAACCTAGAAGAGTGAAAGTTGGGCAGCCAAGTGGGCTTAGTGAACTGATCATTACCACCAAGTATCATCAAGTTTTGGTGAAAAAATGTTTGCTGAGATTTCAGCAAACTAGTAGTTTTTTGGAAGGTTGGCAACCCCTTTAAAACGAAAGTGTTTTTCATCAGTCTCTGCATGGGGTACTTCAAGAGGAAACAAACCATAGAGATAGAACTTAGAACTACTTCATTTGGTCAAGTTTCAAGGAGCTAGCACAAACCGTGTTTGATTTAGAGTTTCAAACACATCTATCTATATAGCAGAAAACAGAGTGAAACCTAAAAATTCAAAGTGTTACTGGAAACGAACGCTTGAACCTACAAGAGTGAAAATTGGGCAGCCAAGTGGGCTTAGTGAACTGATCATTACCACCAAGTATCATCAAGATTTGGTGAAAAAATGTGTGCTGAGATTTCAGCAAACGAGTAGTTTTTTGGAAGCTTGGCAACCCCTTTAAAACGAAAGTGTTTTTCGCCAGTCTCTGCATGGGGTACTTCAAGAGGAAACAAACCATAGAGATAGAACTTAGAACTACTTCATTTTGTCAAGTTTCAAGGAGCTAGCACAAACCGTGTTTGATTTAGAGTTTCAAACACATCTATCTATATAGCAGAAAACAGAGTGAAACCTAAAAATTCAAAGTGTTACTGGAAACGAACGCTTGAACCTACAAGAGTGAAAATTGGGCAGCCAAGTGGGCTTAGTGAACTGATCATTACCACCAAGTATCATGAAGATTTGGTGAAAAAATGTTTGCTGAGATTTCAGCAAACGAGTAGTTTTTTGGAAGCTTGGCAACCCCTTTCAAACGAAAGTGTTCTTCGCCAGTCTCTGCATGGGGTACTTCAAGAGGAAACAAACCATAGAGATAGAACTTAGAACTACTTCATTTGGTCAAGTTTCAAGGAGCTAGCACAAACCGTGTTTGATTTAGAGTTTCAAACACATCTATCTATATAGAGGAAAACAGAGTGAAACCTAAAAATTCAAAGTGTTACTGGAAACGAACGCTTGAACCTACAAGAGTGAAAATTCGGCAGCCAAGTGGGCTTAGTGAACTGATCATTACCACCAAATATCATCAAGATTTGGTGAAAAAATATTTGCTGAGATTTCAGC
>NW_027518070.1:0-37063 GCF_048772815.1 Callospermophilus lateralis
GTAGAAGCTCGGCAACCCCTCTCAATGAAAGTGCTTTCCACAGTCTGTGCCTAGGGCTACTTGAAGAGGAAACAAACCATAGAGACAAAACTAAGAACTCCTTTATTTTGTCAAGTTTCAAAGATGTACTACAAACCATGTTGGATTTAGAGTTCCAAATTCATCTTTCTATATAGGAGAGAACAGAGGGAAACCTAAATATAAAAACTGCTACTGTAGACGAACGCTTCAACCTAGAAGAACCAAATTTGGTGAGCCAGTGGAATTTGTGTACTGATAATTACCACCAAGTATCATCAAGATTGGGTGAAAAAATATTTGCTGGTATTTCGGAAACTCGTTATTTCTTAGAAGCTTGGCAACAACTCTCAATGAAAATGATTTTCCACAGTCTGTGGCTAGGGCTATGTGAAGAGGAAACAAACCATAGGGACAAATCTGAGAACTCCATTATTTTGTCAAGTTTCAAAGAGCTACTACAAACCATGTTGGATTTAGAGTTCCAAATTCATCTATCTATATAGGAGAGAACAGAGGGAAACCTAAATATAAAAACTGCTACTGTAGACGAAAGCTTCAAACAAGAAGTACAAAATTTCGGGAGCCAAGTGGGATTTGTGTACTGATCGTTACCAACAAGAATCATCAAATTTGGGTGAAAAAATATTTGCTGGTATTTCGGAAACTCGTTATTTCTTAGAGGCTTGGAAACCCCTCTCAATGAAAGTGCTTTTCCACAGTCTGTGCCTAGGGCTACTTGAAGAGGAAACAAACCATAGAGACAAAATTGAGAACTCCTTTATTTTGTCAAGTTTCAAAGAGCTACTACAATCCATGTTGGATTTAGAGTTCCAAATTCATCTATCTATATAGGAGAGAACAGAGGGAAACCTAAATATAAAAACTGCTACGGTAGACGAACGCTTCAAAATAGAAGAACAAAATTTGGCGAGCAAAGTGGGATTTGTGTACTGATCATTACCACCAAGTATCAACTAGATTGGGTGAAAAAATATTTGCTGGTATTTCGGAAACTCGTTATTTCTTAGAAGCTTGGCAACCCATCTCAATGCAAGTGCTTTCCACAGTCTGTGACTAGGGCTACTTTAAGAGGAAACAAACCATAGAGACAAAACTGAGAACTCCTTTATTTTGTCAAGTTTCAAAGAGCTACTACATACCATGTTGGATTTCGAGTTCCAAATTCATCTATCTATATAGGAGAGAACAGAGGGAAACCTAAATATAAAAACTGCTACTGTAGACGAAAGCTTCAAACTAGAAGTACAAAATTTCGTGAGCCAAGTGGGATTTGTGTACTGATCGTTACCACCAAGAATCATCAAATTTGGGTGAAAAAAATATTTGCTGGTATTTCGGAAACTCGTTATTTCTTAGAAGCTTGGCAAACCCTCTCAATGAAAGTGCTTTTCCACAGTCTGTGCCTAGGGCTACTTGAGGAGGAAACAAACCATAGAGACAAAACTGAGAACTCCTTTATTTTGTCAAGTTTCAAAGAGCTACTACAAACCATGTTGGATTTAGAGTTCCAAATTCATCTATCTATATAGGAGAGAACAGATGAACCTAAATATAAAAACTGCTACTGTAGACGAACGCTTCAACCTAGAAGAACAAAATTTGGTGAGCCAAGTGGGATTTGTGTACTGATCAATACCACCAAGTATCATCAAGATTGGGTTAAAAAATATTTGATGGTATTTTGGAAACTCGTAATTTCTTTGAAGATTGGCAACCCCTCTCAATGAAAGTGCTTTTCCACAGTCTGTGCCTAGGGGTACTTGAAGAGGAAACAAACCATAGAGACAAAACTGAGAACTCCTTTATTTTGTCAAGTTTCAAGGAGCTACTACAAAGCATGTTGGATTTAGAGTTCCAAATTCATCTATCAATATAGGAGAGAACAGAGGGAAACCTAAATATAAAAACTGCTACTGTAGACGAACGCTTCAACCTAGAAGAACAAAATTTGGTAAGCCAAGTGGGATTTGTGTACTGATCATTACCACCAAGTATCATCAAGATTGGGTGAAAAAATATTTGCTGGTATTTCGGAAACTCGTTATTTCTTATAAGCTTGGCAACCCCTCTCAATGAAAGTGCTTTTCCACAGTCTGTGCCTAGGGCTTTTGAAGAGGAAACAAACCATAGAGACAAATCTGAGAACTCCTTTATTTTGTCAAGTTTCAAAGAGCTACTACAAACCATGTTGGATTTAGAGTTCCAAATTCATCTACCTATATAGGAGAGAACAGAGGTAAACCTAAATATAAAAACTGCTACTGTAGACGAAAGCTTCAACCTAGAAGACCAAAATTTGGTGAGCCAAGTGGGATTTGTGTACTGATCATTACCACCAAGTATCAACAAGATTGTGTGAAAAAATATTTGCTGGTATTTCGGAAACTCGTTATTTCTTAGAAGCTTGGCAACCCATCTCAATGAAAGTGCTTTCCACAGTCTGTGCCTAGGGCTACTTTAAGGGGAAACAAACCATAGAGACAAAACTGAGAACTCCTTTATTTTGTCAAGTTTCAAAGAGCTACTACAAACCATGTTGGATTTAGAGTTCCAAATTCATCTATCTATATATGAGAAAACAGAGTGAAACCTAAATATATAAACTGCTACTGTAGACGAACGCTTCAACCTAGAAGAACAAAATTTGGTGAGCCAAAAGGGATTTGTGTACTGATCATTACCACCAAGTATCATCAAGATTGGGTGAAAAAATATTTGCTGGTATTTCGGAAACTCGTTATTTCTTAGAAGCTTGGCAACCCCTCTCAATGAAAGTGCTTTTCCACAGTCTGGGCCTAGGGCTACTTGAAGAGGAAACAAACCATAGAGGCAAATCTGAGAACTCCTTTATTTTGTCAAGTTTCAAAGAGCTACTACAAACCATGTTGGATTTAGAGTTCCAAATTCATCTATCTATATACGAGAGAACAGAGTGAAACCTAAATATAAAAACTGCTACTGTAGACGAAAGTTTTAAACTAGAAGAACAAAATTTCGTGAGCCAAGTGGGATTTGTGTACTGATCATTACCACCAAGAATCATCAAATTTGGGTGAAAAAATATTTGCTGGTATTTCGGAAACTCGTTATTTCTTAAAAGCTTGGCAACCCCTCTCAATGAAAGTGCTTTTCCACAGTCTGTGCCTAGGGCTACTTGAAGAGGAAACAAACCATAGAGACAAATCTGAGAACTCCTTTATTTTGTCAAGTTGCAAAGAGCTACTACAAACCATGTTGGATTTAGAGTTCCAAATTCATCTATCTATATAGGAGAGAACAGAGGGAAACCTAAATATAAAAACTGCTACTGAAGACGAATGCTTCATACTAGAAGAACAAAATTTGGTGAGCCAAGTGGGATTTTTGTACTGATCATTACCACTAAGTATCATCAAGTTTAATTGAAAAAATATTTGCTGGTATTTCGGAAACTCGATATTTCTTAGAAGCTTGGCAAACCCTCTCAGTGAAAGTGCTTTTCCACAGTCTGTGCCTAGGGCTACTTGAAGAGGAACCAAACCATAGAGACGAAACTGAGAACTCCTTTATTTTGTCAAGTTTCAAGGAGCTACTACAAACCATGTTGGATTTAGAGTTCCAAATTCATCTATATATATACGAGAGAACAGAGGGAAACCTAAATATAAAAACTGCTACTGTAGACGAACGCTGCAACCTTGATGAACAAAATTTGGGAAGCCAAGTGGGATTTGTGTACTGATCATTACCACCTAGTATCATCAAGATTGGGTAAAAAATATTTGCTGGTATTTCGGAAACTCGTTATTTCTTAGAAGCTTGGCAACCCGTCTCAATGAAAGTGCTTTTCCACAGTGTGTGCCTAGGGCTACTTGAAGAGCAAACAAACCATAGAGACAAAACTGAGAACTCCTTTATTTTGTCAAGTTTCAAAGAGCTACTACAAACCATGTTGGATTTAGAGTTCCAAATTCATCTATCTATATAGCAGAGAACAGAGTGAATCCTAAACATAAAAACTGCTACTGAAAACGTACGCTTCAACCGAGAAGAACAAAATTTGGTGAGCCAAGTGGGATTTTTGTACTGATAATTACCACCAAGTATCATCAAGATTGGGTGAAAAAATATTTGCTGGTATTTCGGAAACTCGTTATTTCTTAGAAGCTTGGCAAGCCATCTCAATGAAAGTGCTTTTCCACAGTCTGTGCCTAGGGCTACTTGAAGAGGAAACAAACCGTAGAGAGAAAACTGAGAACTCCTTTATTTTGTCAAGTTTCAAAGAGCTACTACAAACCATGTTGGATTTAGAGTTCCAAATTCATCTATCTATATAGGAGAGAACAGAGGGAAACCTAAATATAAAAACTGCTACTGTACACGAATGCTTCATCCTAGAAGAACAAAATTTGGTGAGCCAAGTGGGATTTGTGTGCTGATCATTACCACCAAGTATCATCAAGTTTAGGTGGAAAAATATTTGCTGGTATTTCGGAAACTCGATATTTCTTAGAAGCTTGGCAACCCATCTCAATGAAAGTGTTTTTCCACAGTCTGTTCCTAGGGCTACTTGAAGAGGAAACAAACCAGAGAGACCAAACTGAGAACTCCTTGATTTTGTCAAGTTTCAAAGAGCTACTACAAACCATGTTGGATTTAGAGTTCCAAATTCATCTATCTATATATGAGAGAACAGAGGGAAACCTAATTTAACAACTGCTACTGTAGAAGAACGTTTCAACCTAGAAGAAGAAAATTTGGTGAGCCAAGTGGGATTTGTGTACTGATCATTACCACCAAGTATCATCAAGATTGGGTTAAAAAATATTTGCTGGTATTTCGGAAACTTGTTATTTCTTATAAGCTTGGCAACCCATCTCAATGAAAGTGCTTTCCACCGTCTGTGACTAGGGCTACTTGAAGAGTAAACAAACCATAGAGACAAAACTGAGTACTCCTTTATTTTGTCAAGTTTCAAAGAGCTACTACAAACCATGTTGGATTTAGAGTTTCAAATTTATCAATCTATATAAGAGAGAACAGAGGGAAACCTAAATATAAAAAATGCTACTGTAGACGAACACTTCATCCTAGAAAAACAAAATTTGGTGAGCCAAGTGGGATTTGTGTACTGATCATTACCACCAAGTACCATCAAGATTGGGTGAAAAAATATTTGCTGGTATTTCGGACACTCGTAATTTCTTAGAAGCTTGGCAACCCCTCTCAATGAAAGTGCTCTTCCACATTCTGTGCCTAGGGCTACTTGAAGAGGAAACAAACCATAGAGACAAAACTGAGAACTCCTTTATTTTGTCAAGTTTCAGAGAGCTACTACAAACCATGCTGGATTTAGAGTTCCAAATTCATCTATCTATATAGGAGAGAACAGAGGGACACCTAAATATAAAAACTGCTACTGTTGACGAATGCTTCATCCTAGAAGATCAAAATTTGTTGAGCCCAGTGGGATTTTTGTACTGATCATTACCACCAAGTATCATCAAGTTTGGGTGAAAAAATATTTGCTGGTATTTCGGAAACTCGATATTTCTTAGAAGCTTGGCAACCCATCTCAATGAAAGTGCATTTCCACAGTCTGTTCCTAGGGGTACTTGAAGGGGAAACAAGCCATAGAGACAAATCTGAGAACTCCTTTTTTTGTCAAGTTTCGAAGAGCTACTACAAACCATGTTGGATTTAGAGTTCCAAATTCATCTATCTATATATGAGAGAACAGAGGGAAACCTAAATATAAAAACTGCTACTGTAGACAAACGCTTCAACCTAGAAGAACAAAATTTGGTGAGCCAAGTGGGATTTGTGTACTGATCATTACCACCAAGTATCATCAAATTTGGGTGAAAAAATATTTGCTGGTATTTCGGAAACTCGTTATTTCTTAGAAGCTTGGCAACCCCTCTCAATGAAAGTGCTTTTCCACAGTCTGTGCCTAGGGCTACTTGAAGAGGAAACAAACCATAGAGACAAAACAGGGAATTTCTTTATTTTGTCAAGTTTCAAGGAGCTACTACAAACCATGCTGGATTTAGAATTCCAAATTCATCTATCTATATAGGAGAGAACAGAGGGGAACGAAATATAAAAACTGCTACTGTAGACGAATGCTTGATCCTAGAAGAACAAAATTTGGTGAGCCAAGTGGGATTAGTGTACTGATCATTACCAAAAAGAATCATCAAATTTTGTTGAAAAAATATTTGCTGGTATTTCGGAAACTCGTTATTTCTTAGAAGCTTGGCAACCCCTCTCAATGAAAATGCTTTTCCACAGTCTGTGCCTAGGGCTACTTGAAGAGGAAACAAACCATAGAGACAAAATTGAGAACTCCTTTATTTTGTCAAGTTTCAAAGAGCTACTACAATCCATGTTGGATTTAGAGTTCCAAATTCATCTATCTATATAGGAGAGAACAGAGGGAAACCTAAATATATAAACTGCTACTGTAGACGAACGCTTCAACCTAGAAGAGCAAAATGTGGTGAGCCAAGTGGGATTTGTGTACTGATCACTACCACCAAGTATCATCAAGATTGGGTGAAAAAATATTAGCTGGTATTTCGGAAACTCGTTATTTCTTAGAAGCTTGGCAACCAATCTCAATGAAAGTGCTTTCCACAGTCTGTGCCTAGGTCTACTTTAAGAGGAAACAAACCATAGAGACAAAACAGAGAACTCCTTCATTTTGTCAAGTTTCAAAGAGCTACTACAAACCATGCTGGATTTAGAGTTCCAAATTCATCTATCTATATAGTAGAGAACAGAGGGAAACCTAAATATAAAAACTGCTAGTGTAGACGAAAGCTTCAACCTAGAAGAACAAAATTTGGTGAGCCAAGTGGGATTTGTGTACTGATCATTACCACCAAGTATCATCAAGATTGGGTGAAAAAATATTTGATGGTATTTCGGAAACTCGTTATTTCTTAGAAGCTTGGCAACCCCTCTCAATGAAAATGCTTTTCCACAGTCAGTGCCTAGGGCTATGTGAAGAGGAAACAAACCATAGAGACAAATCTGAGAACTCCTTTATTTTGTCAAGTTTCAAAGAGCTACTACAAACCATGTTGGATTTAGAGTTCCAAATTCATCTATCTATATAGGAGAGAACAGAGGGAAACCTAAATATAAAAACTGCTACTGTAGACGAACGCTTCAACTTAGAAGAACAAAGTTTGGTAAGCCAAGTGGGAATTGTGTACTGATCATTACCACCAAGTATCATCAAATTTGGGTGAAGAAATATTTGCTGGTATTTCGGAAACTCGTTATTTCTTAGAAGTTTGGCAACCCCTCTCAATGAAAGTGCTTTTCCACAGTCTGTGCCTAGGGCTACTTGAAGAGGAAATAAACCATAGAGACAAAACATGGAATTTCTTTATTTTGTCAAGTTTCAAAGAGCTACTACAAACCATGCTGGATTTAGAGTTCCAAATTCATCTATCTATATAGGAGATAACAGAGGGAAACCTAAATATAAAAACTGCTACTGTAGACGAATGCTTCATCCTAGAAGAACAAAATTTGGTGAGCCAAGTGGGATTTGAGTACTGATAATTACCACCAAGTATCAAAAAGATTTTGTGAAAAAATATTTGCTGGTATTTCGGAAACTCGTAATTTCTTAGAAGCTTGGCAAACCCTCTCAGTGAAAGTGCTTTTCCACAGTGTGTGCCTAGGGCTACTTGAAGAGGAACCAAACCATAGAGACAAAACTGAGAACTCCTTTATTTTGTCAAGTTTCAAGGAGCTACTACAAAACATGTTGGATTTAGAGTTCCAAATTCATCTATCTATATAGGAGAGAACAGAGGGAAACCTAAATATAAAAACTGCTACTGTAGACGAACGCTTCAACCTAGAAGAACAAAATTTGGTAGGCCACGTGGGATTTGTGTACTGATCATTACCACCAGTATCATCAAGATTGGGTGAAAAAATATTTGCTGGTATTTCGGAAACTCGTTATTTCTTAGAAGCTTGGCAAAACCTCTCAATGAAAATGATTTTCCACAGTCTGTGCCTAGGGCTACTTGAAGAGGAAACAAACCATAGAGTCAAATCTGAGAACTCCATTATTTTGTCAAGTTTCAAAGAGCTACTACAAACCATGTTGGATTTAGAGTTCCAAATTCATCTATCTATATAGGAGAGAACAGAGAGAAACCTAAATATAAAAACTGCTACTGTAGACGAACGCTTCAACCTAGAAGAACAAAATTTGGTAAGCCACGTGGGATTTGTGTACTGATCATTACCACCAAGTATCATCAAGTTTGGGTGAAAAAATATTTGCTGGTATTTCGGAAACTCGTTATTTCTTAGAAGCTTGGCAACCCCTCTCAATGAAAGTGCTTTTCCAGAGTCTGTGCTAGGGCTACTTGAAGAGGAAACAAACCATAGAGACAAAACTGAGAACTCCTTTATTTTGTCAAGTTTCAAAGAGCTACTACAAACCATGTTGGATTTAGAGTTCCAAATTCATAAATCTAAATACGAGAGAACAAAGGGAAACCTAAATATAAAAACTGCTACTGTAGACGAAAGCTTCAAACTAGAAGAACAAAATTTCGTGAGCCAAGTGGGATTTGTGTACTGATCATTACCACCAAGAATCATCAAATTTGGGTGAAAAAATATTTGCTGTTATTTCGAAACTCGTTATTTCTTAGAAGCTTGGCAACCCCTCTCAATGAAAGTGCTTTTCCACAGTCTGTGCCTAGGGCTACTTGAAGAGGAAACAAACCATAGAGACAAAACTGAGAACTCCTTTATTTTGTCAAGTTTCAAAGAGCTACTACAAACCATGTTGGATTTAGAGTTCCAAATTCATCTTTCTATATAGGACAGAACAGAGGGAAACCTAAATATAAAAACTGCTACTGTAGACGAACGCTTCAACCTAGAAGAACAAAATTTGGTGAGCCAAGTGGGATTTGTGTACTGATCATTATCTCCAAGTATCATCAAGATTGGGTGAAAAAATATTTGCTGGTATTTCGGAAACTCGTTATTTCGTAGAAGCTTGGCAACCCCTCTCAATGAAAGTGCTTTCCACAGTCTGTGCCTAGGGCTACTTGAAGAGGAAACAAACCATAGAGACAAAACTAAGAACTCCTTTATTTTGTCAAGTTTCAAAGATGTACTACAAACCATGTTGGATTTAGAGTTCCAAATTCATCTATCTATATATCAGAGAATCCAGGGAAACCTAAATATAAAAACTGCTACTGTAGACGAACGCTTCAACCTAGAAGAACCAAATTTGGTGAGCCAGTGGAATTTGTGTACTGATCATTACCACCAAGTATCATCAAGATTGGGTGAAAAAATATTTGCTGGTATTTCGGAAACTCGTTATTTCTTAGAAGCTTGGCAACCCCTCTCAATGAAAATGATTTTCCACAGTCTGTGGCTAGGGCTATGTGAAGAGGAAACAAACCATAGAGACAAATCTGAGAACTCCATTATTTTGTCAAGTTTCAAAGAGCTACTACAAACCATGTTGGATTTAGAGTTCCAAATTTATCTTTCTATATAGGAGAGAACAGAGGGAAACCTAAATATAAAAACTGCTACTGTAGACGAACGCTTCAACTTAGAAGAACAAAATTTGGTGAGCCAAGTGGGATTTGTGTACTGATCATTAGCAACAAGTATCATCAAGATTGGGTGAAAAAATACATGCTGGTATTTCGAAACTCTTAATTTCGTAGAAGCTTGGCAACACCTCTCAATGAAAGTGCTTTTCCACAGTCTGTGCCTAGGGCTACTTGAAGAGGAAACAAACCATAGAGACAAAACTGAGAACTCCTTTATTTGTAAAGTTTCAAGGAGCTACTACAAACCATGTTGGATTTAGAGTTCCAAATTAATCTATCTATATGGGAGAGAACAGAGGGAAACCTAAATATAAAAACTGCTACTGTAGACGAACGCTTCAACCTAGAAGAACAAAATTTGGTGAGCCAAGTGGGATTTGTGTACTGATCATTACCACCAAGTATCATCAAGATTGGGTGAAAAAATATTTGCTGGTATTTCGGAAACTCGTTATTTCTTAGAAGCTTGGCAACCCCTCTCAATGAAAGTGCTTTCCACAGTCTGTGCCTAGGGCTACTTGAAGAGGAAACAAACCATAGAGACAAAACTGAGAACTCCTTTATTTTGTCAAGTTTCAAAGAGCTACTACAAACCATGTTGGATTTAGAGTTCCAAATTCATCTATCTATATAGGAGAGAACAGAGTGAAACCTAAATATAAAAACTGCTACTGTAGACGAAAGCTTCAACCTAGAAGAACAAAATTTGGTGAGCCAAGTGGGATTTGTGTACTGATCATTATCACCAAGTATTATGAAGATTGGGTGAAAAAATATTTGCTGGTATTTCGGAAACTCGTTATTTCTTAGAAGCTTGGCAACCCATCTCAATGAAAGTTCTTTCCACAGTCTGTGCCTAGGGCTACTTTAAGAGGAAACAAACCATAGAGACAAAACTGAGAACTCCTTCATTTTGTCAAGTTTCAAAGAGCTACTACAAACCATGTTGGATTTAGAGTTCCAAATTCATCTATCTATACAGGAGAGAACAGAGGGAAACCTAAATATAAAAACTGCTACTGTAGACGAAAGCTTCAAACTAGAAGTACAAAATTTCGTGAGCCAAGTGGGATTTGTGTACTGATCGTTACCACCAAGAATCATCAAATTTGGGTGAAAAAATATTTGCTGGTATTTCGGAAACTCGTTATTTCTTAGAAGCTTGGAAACCCCTCTCAATGAAAGTGCTTTTCCACAGTCTGTGCCTAGGGCTACTTGAAGAGGAAACAAACCATAGAGAAAAAACTGAGAACTCCTTTATTTTGTCAAGTTTCAAAGAGCTACTACAATCCATGTTGGATTTAGAGTTCCAAATTCATCTATCTATATAGGAGAGAACAGAGGGAAACCTAAATATAAAAACTGCTACGGTAGACGAACGCTTCAAAATAGAAGAACAAAATTTGGTGAGCAAAGTGGGATTTGTGTACTGATCATTACCACCAAGTATCAACTAGATTGGGTGAAAAAATATTTGCTGGTATTTCGGAAACTCGTTATTTCTTAGAAGCTTGGCAACCCATCTCAATGCAAGTGCTTTCCACAGTCTGTGCCTAGGGCTACATTAAGAGGAAACAAACCATAGAGACAAAACTGAGAACTCCTTTATTTTGTCAAGTTTCAAAGAGCTACTACATACCATGTTGGATTTCGAGTTCCAAATTCATCTATCTATATAGGAGAGAACAGAGGGAAACCTAAATATAAAAACTGCTACTGTAGACGAAAGCTTCAAACTAGAAGTACAAAATTTCGTGAGCCAAGTGGGATTTGTGTACTGATCGTTACCACCAAGAATCATCAAATTTGGGTGAAAAAAATATTTGCTGGTATTTCGGAAACTCGTTATTTCTTAGAAGCTTGGCAACCCATCTCAATGAAAGTGCTTTCCACAGTCTGTGCCTAGGGCTACTTGAAGAGGAAACAAACCATAGAGACAAAACTGAGAACTCCTTTATTTTGTCAAGTTTCAAAGAGCTACTACAAACCATGTTGGATTTAGAGTTCCAAATTCATCTATCTATATAGGAGAGAACAGAGGGAAACCTAAATATAAAAACTGCTACTGTAGAAGAAAGCTTCAACCTAGAAGAACAAAATTTGGTGAGCCAAGTGGGATTTGTGTACTGATCATTATCACCAAGTATTATCAAGATTGGGTGAAAAAATATTTGCTGGTATTTCGGAAACTCGTTATTTCGTAGAAGCTTGGCAACCCCTCTCAATGAAAGTGCTTTCCACAGTCTGTGCCTAGGGCTACTTGAAGAGGAAACAAACCATAGAGACAAAACTAAGAACTCCTTTATTTTGTCAAGTTTCAAAGATGTACTACAAACCATGTTGGATTTAGAGTTCCAAATTCATCTATCTATATATCAGAGAATCCAGGGAAACCTAAATATAAAAACTGCTACTGTAGACGAACGCTTCAACCTAGAAGAACCAAATTTGGTGAGCCAGTGGAAATTGTGTACTGATCATTACCACCAAGTATCATCAAGATTGGGTGAAAAAATATTTGCTGGTATTTCGGAAACTCGTTATTTCTTAGAAGCTTGGCAACCCCTCTCAATGAAAATGATTTTCCACAGTCTGTGGCTAGGGCTATGTGAAGAGGAAACAAACCATAGAGACAAATCTGAGAACTCCATTATTTTGTCAAGTTTCAAAGAGCTACTACAAACCATGTTGGATTTAGAGTTCCAAATTCATCTTTCTATATAGGAGAGAACAGAGGGAAACCTAAATATAAAAACTGCTACTGTAGACGAACGCTTCAACTTAGAAGAACAAAATTTGGTGAGCCAAGTGGGATTTGTTTACTGATCATTAGCAACAAGTATCATCAAGATTGGGTGAAAAAATATATGCTGGTATTTTGAAACTCGTAATTTCGTAGAAGCTTGGCAACACCTCTCAATGAAAGTGCTTTTCCACAGTCTGTGCCTAGGGCTACTTGAAGAGGAAACAAACCATAGAGACAAAACTGAGAACTCCTTTATTTGTCAAGTTTCAAAGAGCTACTACAAACCATGTTGGATTTAGAGTTCCAAATTCATCTATCTATATGGGAGAGAACAGAGGGAAACCTAAATATAAAAACTGCTACTGTAGACGAACGCTTCAACCTAGAAGAACAAAATTTGGTGAGCCAAGTGGGATTTGTGTACTGATCATTACCACCAAGTATCATCAAGATTGGGTGAAAAAATATTTGCTGGTATTTCGGAAACTCGTTATTTCTTAGAAGCTTGGCAACCCCTCTCAATGAAAGTGCTTTCCACAGTCTGTGCCTAGGGCTACTTGAAGAGGAAACAAACCATAGAGACAAAACTGAGAACTCCTTTATTTTGTCAAGTTTCAAAGAGCTACTACAAACCATGTTGGATTTAGAGTTCCAAATTCATCTATCTATATAGGAGAGAACAGAGTGAAACCTAAATATAAAAACTGCTACTGTAGACGAAAGCTTCAACCTAGAAGAACAAAATTTGGTGAGCCAAGTGGGATTTGTGTACTGATCATTATCACCAAGTATTATGAAGATTGGGTGAAAAAAATATTTGCTGGTATTTCGGAAACTCGTTATTTCTTAGAAGCTTGGCAACCCATCTCAATGAAAGTTCTTTCCACAGTCTGTGCCTAGGGCTACTTTAAGAGGAAACAAACCATAGAGACAAAACTGAGAACTCCTTCATTTTGTCAAGTTTCAAAGAGCTACTACAAACCATGTTGGATTTAGAGTTCCAAATTCATCTATCTATACAGGAGAGAACAGAGGGAAACCTAAATATAAAAACTGCTACTGTAGACGAAAGCTGCAAACTAGAAGTAAAAAATTTCGTGAGCCAAGTGGGATTTGTGTACTGATCGTTACCACCAAGAATCATCAAATTTGGGTGAAAAAATATTTGCTGGTATTTCGGAAACTCGTTATTTCTTAGAAGCTTGGAAACCCCTCTCAATGAAAGTGCTTTTCCACAGTCTGTGCCTAGGGCTACTTGAAGAGGAAACAAACCATAGAGAAAAAACTGAGAACTCCTTTATTTTGTCAAGTTTCAAAGAGCTACTACAATCCATGTTGGATTTAGAGTTCCAAATTCATCTATCTATATAGGAGAGAACAGAGGGAAACCTAAATATAAAAACTGCTACGGTAGACGAACGCTTCAAAATAGAAGAACAAAATTTGGTGAGCAAAGTGGGATTTGTGTACTGATCATTACCACCGAGTATCAACTAGATTGGGTGAAAAAATATTTGCTGGTATTTCGGAAACTCGTTATTTCTTAGAAGCTTGGCAACCCATCTCAATGCAAGTGCTTTCCACAGTCTGTGCCTAGGGCTACATTAAGAGGAAACAAACCATAGAGACAAAACTGAGAACTCCTTTATTTTGTCAAGTTTCAAAGAGCTACTACATACCATGTTGGATTTCGAGTTCCAAATTCATCTATCTATATAGGAGAGAACAGAGGGAAACCTAAATATAAAAACTGCTACTGTAGACGAAAGCTTCAAACTAGAAGTACAAAATTTCGTGAGCCAAGTGGGATTTGTGTACTGATCGTTACCACCAAGAATCATCAAATTTGGGTGAAAAAAATATTTGCTGGTATTTCGGAAACTCGTTATTTCTTAGAAGCTTGGCAACCCATCTCAATGAAAGTGCTTTCCACAGTCTGTGCCTAGGGCTACTTGAAGAGGAAACAAACCATAGAGACAAAACTGAGAACTCCTTTATTTTGTCAAGTTTCAAAGAGCTACTACAAACCATGTTGGATTTAGAGTTCCAAATTCATCTATCTATATAGGAGAGAACAGAGGGAAACCTAAATATAAAAACTGCTACTGTAGAAGAAAGCTTCAACCTAGAAGAACAAAATTTGGTGAGCCAAGTGGGATTTGTGTACTGATCATTATCACCAAGTATTATCAAGATTGGGTGAAAAAATATTTGCTGGTATTTCGGAAACTCGTTATTTCGTAGAAGCTTGGCAACCCCTCTCAATGAAAGTGCTTTCCACAGTCTGTGCCTAGGGCTACTTGAAGAGGAAACAAACCATAGAGACAAAACTAAGAACTCCTTTATTTTGTCAAGTTTCAAAGATGTACTACAAACCATGTTGGATTTAGAGTTCCAAATTCATCTATCTATATATCAGAGAATCCAGGGAAACCTAAATATAAAAACTGCTACTGTAGACGAACGCTTCAACCTAGAAGAACCAAATTTGGTGAGCCAGTGGAAATTGTGTACTGATCATTACCACCAAGTATCATCAAGATTGGGTGAAAAAATATTTGCTGGTATTTCGGAAACTCGTTATTTCTTAGAAGCTTGGCAACCCCTCTCAATGAAAATGATTTTCCACAGTCTGTGGCTAGGGCTATGTGAAGAGGAAACAAACCATAGAGACAAATCTGAGAACTCCATTATTTTGTCAAGTTTCAAAGAGCTACTACAAACCATGTTGGATTTAGAGTTCCAAATTCATCTTTCTATATAGGAGAGAACAGAGGGAAACCTAAATATAAAAACTGCTACTGTAGACGAACGCTTCAACTTAGAAGAACAAAATTTGGTGAGCCAAGTGGGATTTGTGTACTGATCATTAGCAACAAGTATCATCAAGATTGGGTGAAAAAATATATGCTGGTATTTCGAAACTCGTAATTTCGTAGAAGCTTGGCAACACCTCTCAATGAAAGTGCTTTTCCACAGTCTGTGCCTAGGGCTACTTGAAGAGGAAACAAACCATAGAGACAAAACTGAGAACTCCTTTATTTTGTCAAGTTTCAAAGAGCTACTACAAACCATGTTGGATTTAGAGTTCCAAATTCATCTATCTATATGGGAGAGAACAGAGGGGAACCTAAATATAAAAACTGCTACTGTAGACGAACGCTTCAACCTAGAAGAACAAAATTTGGTGAGCCAAGTGGGATTTGTGTACTGATCATTACCACCAAGTATCATCAAGATTGGGTGAAAAAATATTTGCTGGTATTTCGGAAACTCGTTATTTCTTAGAAGCTTGGCAACCCCTCTCAATGAAAGTGCTTTCCACAGTCTGTGCCTAGGGCTACTTGAAGAGGAAACAAACCATAGAGACAAAACTGAGAACTCTTTATTTTGTCAAGTTTCAAAGAGCTACTACAAATCATGTTGGATTTGGAGTTCCAAATTCATCTATCTATATAGGAGAGAACAGAGGGAAACCTAAATATAAAAACTGCTACTGTAGACGAAAGCTTCAACCTAGAAGAACAAAATTTGGTGAGCCAAGTGGGATTTGTGTACTGATCATTATCACCAAGTATTATCAAGATTGGGTGAAAAAATATTTTCTGGTATTTCGGAAACTCGTTATTTCTTAGAAGCTTGGCAACCCATCTCAATGAAAGTTCTTTCCACAGTCTGTGCCTAGGGCTACTTTAAGAGGAAACAAACCATAGAGACAAAACTGAGAACTCCTTCATTTTGTCAAGTTTCAAAGAGCTACTACAAACCATGTTGGATTTAGAGTTCCAAATTCATCTATCTATACAGGAGAGAACAGAGAAAAACGTAAATATAAAAACTGCTACTGTAGACGAAAGCTTCAAACTAGAAGTACAAAATTTCGTGAGCCAAGTGGGATTTGTGTACTGATCGTTACCACCAAGAATCATCAAATTTGGGTGAAAAAATATTTGCTGGTATTTCGGAAACTCGTTATTTCTTAGAAGCTTGGAAACCCCTCTCAATGAAAGTGCTTTTCCACAGTCTGTGCCTAGGGCTACTTGAAGAGGAAACAAACCATAGAGAAAAAACTGAGAACTCCTTTATTTTGTCAAGTTTCAAAGAGCTACTACAATCCATGTTGGATTTAGAGTTCCAAATTCATCTATCTATATAGGAGAGAACAGAGGGAAACCTAAATATAAAAACTGCAACGGTAGACGAACGCTTCAAAATAGAAGAACAAAATTTGGTGAGCAAAGTGGGATTTGTGTACTGATCATTACCACCAAGTATCAACTAGATTGGGTGAAAAAATATTTGCTGGTATTTCGGAAACTCGTTATTTCTTAGAAGCTTGGCAACCCATCTCAATGCAAGTGCTTTCCACAGTCTGTGCCTAGGGCTACATTAAGAGGAAACAAACCATAGAGACAAAACTGAGAACTCCTTTATTTTGTCAAGTTTCAAAGAGCTACTACATACCATGTTGGATTTCGAGTTCCAAATTCATCTATCTATATAGGAGAGAACAGAGGGAAACCTAAATATAAAAACTGCTACTGTAGACGAAAGCTTCAAACTAGAAGTACAAAATTTCGTGAGCCAAGTGGGATTTGTGTACTGATCGTTACCACCAAGAATCATCAAATTTGGGTGAAAAAAATATTTGTTGGTATTTCGGAAACTCGTTATTTCTTAGAAGCTTGGCAACCCCCTCTCAATGAAAGTGCTTTTCCACAGTCTGTGCCTAGGGCTACTTGAGGAGGAAACAAACCATAGAGACAAAACTGAGAACTCCTTTTTTTTGTCAAGTTTCAAAGAGCTACTACAAACCATGTTGGATTTAGAGTTCCAAATTCATCTATCTATATAGGAGAGAACAGATGAACCTAAATATAAAAACTGCTACTGTAGACGAACGCTTCAACCTAGAAGAACAAAATTTGGTGAGCCAAGTGGGATTTGTGTACTGATCATTACCACCAAGTATCATCAAGATTGGGTTAAAAAATATTTGATGGTATTTTGGAAACTCGTAATTTCTTTGAAGCTTGGCAACCCCTCTCAATGAAAGTGCTTTTCCACAGTCTGTGCCTAGGGCTACTTGAAGAGGAAACAAACCATAGAGACAAAACTGAGAACTCCTTTATTTTGTCAAGTTTCAAGGAGCTACTACAAAGCATGTTGGATTTAGAGTTCAGAAATCATCTATCAATATAGGAGAGAACAGAGGGAAACCTAAGTATAAAAACTGCTACTGTAGACGAACGCTTCAACCTAGAAGACCAAAATTTGGTGAGCCAAGTGGGATTTGTGTACTGATCATTACCACCAAGTATCAACAAGATTGTGTGAAAAAATATTTGCTGGTATTTCGGAAACTCGTTATTTCTTAGAAGCTTGGCAACCCATCTCAATGAAAGTGCTTTCCACAGTCTGTGCCTAGGGCGACTTTAAGGGGAAACAATCCATAGAGACAAAACTGAGAATTCCTTTATTTTGTCAAGTTTCAAAGAGCTACTACAAACCATGTTGGATTTAGAGTTCCAAATTCATCTATCTATATATGAGAAAACAGAGTGAAACCTAAATAT
Organism: Callospermophilus lateralis; assembly: GCF_048772815.1. Classification (NCBI taxonomy): domain Eukaryota; kingdom Metazoa; phylum Chordata; class Mammalia; order Rodentia; family Sciuridae; genus Callospermophilus; species Callospermophilus lateralis. Next base: position 17,967 of record NW_027518070.1, read on the forward strand.
ATAAACTGCTACTGTAGACGAACGCTTCAACCTAGAAGAACAAAATTTGGTGAGCCAAAAGGGATTTGTGTACTGATCATTACCACCAAGTATCATCAAGATTGGGTGAAAAAATATTTGCTGGTATTTCGGAAACTCGTTATTTCTTAGAAGCTTGGCAACCCCTCTCAATGAAAGTGCTTTTCCACAGTCTGGGCCTAGGGCTACTTGAAGAGGAAACAAACCATAGATGCAATTCTGAGAACTCCTTTATTTTGTCAAGTTTCAAAGAGCTACTACAAACCATGTTGGATTTAGAGTTCCAAATTCATCTATCTATATACGAGAGAACAGAGTGAAACCTAAATATAAAAACTGCTACTGTAGACGACAGTTTCAAACTAGAAGAACAAAATTTCGTGAGCCAAGTGGGATTTGTGTACTGATCATTACCACCAAGAATCATCAAATTTGGGTGAAAAAATATTTGCTGGTATTTCGGAAACTCGTTATTTCTTAGAAGCTTGGCAACCCCTCTCAATGAATGTGCTTTTCCACAGTCTGTGCCTAGGGCTACATGAAGAGGAAACAAACCATAGAGAGAAAACTGAGCACTCCTTTATTTTGTCAAGTTTCAAGGAGCTACTACAAAGCATGTGGGATTTAGAGTTCCAAATTCATCTATCAATATAGGAGAGAACAGAGGGAAACCTAAATATAAAAACTGCTACTGTAGACGAACACTTCAACCTAGAAGAACAAAATTTGGTGAGCCAAGTGGGATTTGTGTACTGATCATTACCACCAAGTATCATCAAGTTTGGGTGAAAAAATATTTGCTGGTATTTCGGAAACTCGTTTTTTTTTATAAGCTTGGCAACCCCTCTCAATGAAAGTGCTTTCCACAGTCTGTGCCTAGGGCTACTTTAAGAGGAAACAAACCATAGAGACAAAACTGAGAACTCCTTTATTTTGTCAAGTTTCAAAGAGCTACTACATACCATGTTGGATTTCGAGTTCCAAATTCATCTATCTATATAGGAGAGAACAGAGGGAAACCTAAATATAAAAACTGCTACTGTAGACGAAAGCTTCAAACTAGAAGTACAAAATTTCGTGAGCCAAGTGGGATTTGTGTACTGATCGTTACCACCAAGAATCATCAAATTTGGGTGAAAAAAATATTTGCTGGTATTTCGGAAACTCGTTATTTCTTAGAAGCTTGGCAACCCATCTCAATGAAAGTGCTTTCCACAGTCTGTGCCTAGGGCTACTTGAAGAGGAAACAAACCATAGAGACAAAACTGAGAACTCCTTTATTTTGTCAAGTTTCAAAGAGCTACTACAAACCATGTTGGATTTAGAGTTCCAAATTCATCTATCTATATAGGAGAGAACAGAGGGAAACCTAAATATAAAAACTGCTACTGTAGAAGAAAGCTTCAACCTAGAAGAACAAAATTTGGTGAGCCAAGTGGGATTTGTGTACTGATCATTATCACCAAGTATTATCAAGATTGGGTGAAAAAATATTTGCTGGTATTTCGGAAACTCGTTATTTCGTAGAAGCTTGGCAACCCCTCTCAATGAAAGTGCTTTCCACAGTCTGTGCCTAGGGCTACTTGAAGAGGAAACAAACCATAGAGACAAAACTAAGAACTCCTTTATTTTGTCAAGTTTCAAAGATGTACTACAAACCATGTTGGATTTAGAGTTCCAAATTCATCTATCTATATATCAGAGAATCCAGGGAAACCTAAATATAAAAACTGCTACTGTAGACGAACGCTTCAACCTAGAAGAACCAAATTTGGTGAGCCAGTGGAAATTGTGTACTGATCATTACCACCAAGTATCATCAAGATTGGGTGAAAAAATATTTGCTGGTATTTCGGAAACTCGTTATTTCTTAGAAGCTTGGCAACCCCTCTCAATGAAAATGATTTTCCACAGTCTGTGGCTAGGGCTATGTGAAGAGGAAACAAACCATAGAGACAAATCTGAGAACTCCATTATTTTGTCAAGTTTCAAAGAGCTACTACAAACCATGTTGGATTTAGAGTTCCAAATTCATCTTTCTATATAGGAGAGAACAGAGGGAAACCTAAATATAAAACTGCTACTGTAGACGAACGCTTCAACTTAGAAGAACAAAATTTGGTGAGCCAAGTGGGATTTGTGTACTGATCATTAGCAACAAGTATCATCAAGATTGGGTGAAAAAATATATGCTGGTATTTCGAAACTCGTAATTTCGTAGAAGCTTGGCAACACCTCTCAATGAAAGTGCTTTTCCACAGTCTGTGCCTAGGGCTACTTGAAGAGGAAACAAACCATAGAGACAAAACTGAGAACTCCTTTATTTTGTCAAGTTTCAAAGAGCTACTACAAACCATGTTGGGATTTAGAGTTCAAATTCATCTATCTATATGGGAGAGAACAGAGGGGAACCTAAATATAAAAACTGCTACTGTAGACGAACGCTTCAACCTAGAAGAACAAAATTTGGTGAGCCAAGTGGGATTTGTGTACTGATCATTACCACCAAGTATCATCAAGATTGGGTGAAAAAATATTTGCTGGTATTTCGGAAACTCGTTATTTCTTAGAAGCTTGGCAACCCCTCTCAATGAAAGTGCTTTCCACAGTCTGTGCCTAGGGCTACTTGAAGAGGAAACAAACCATAGAGACAAAACTGAGAACTCTTTATTTTGTCAAGTTTCAAAGAGCTACTACAAATCATGTTGGATTTGGAGTTCCAAATTCATCTATCTATATAGGAGAGAACAGAGGGAAACCTAAATATAAAAACTGCTACTGTAGACGAAAGCTTCAACCTAGAAGAACAAAATTTGGTGAGCCAAGTGGGATTTGTGTACTGATCATTATCACCAAGTATTATCAAGATTGGGTGAAAAAATATTTTCTGGTATTTCGGAAACTCGTTATTTCTTAGAAGCTTGGCAACCCATCTCAATGAAAGTTCTTTCCACAGTCTGTGCCTAGGGCTACTTTAAGAGGAAACAAACCATAGAGACAAAACTGAGAACTCCTTCATTTTGTCAAGTTTCAAAGAGCTACTACAAACCATGTTGGATTTAGAGTTCCAAATTCATCTATCTATACAGGAGAGAACAGAGAAAAACGTAAATATAAAAACTGCTACTGTAGACGAAAGCTTCAAACTAGAAGTACAAAATTTCGTGAGCCAAGTGGGATTTGTGTACTGATCGTTACCACCAAGAATCATCAAATTTGGGTGAAAAAATATTTGCTGGTATTTCGGAAACTCGTTATTTCTTAGAAGCTTGGAAACCCCTCTCAATGAAAGTGCTTTTCCACAGTCTGTGCCTAGGGCTACTTGAAGAGGAAACAAACCATAGAGAAAAAACTGAGAACTCCTTTATTTTGTCAAGTTTCAAAGAGCTACTACAATCCATGTTGGATTTAGAGTTCCAAATTCATCTATCTATATAGGAGAGAACAGAGGGAAACCTAAATATAAAAACTGCAACGGTAGACGAACGCTTCAAAATAGAAGAACAAAATTTGGTGAGCAAAGTGGGATTTGTGTACTGATCATTACCACCAAGTATCAACTAGATTGGGTGAAAAAATATTTGCTGGTATTTCGGAAACTCGTTATTTCTTAGAAGCTTGGCAACCCATCTCAATGCAAGTGCTTTCCACAGTCTGTGCCTAGGGCTACATTAAGAGGAAACAAACCATAGAGACAAAACTGAGAACTCCTTTATTTTGTCAAGTTTCAAAGAGCTACTACATACCATGTTGGATTTCGAGTTCCAAATTCATCTATCTATATAGGAGAGAACAGAGGGAAACCTAAATATAAAAACTGCTACTGTAGACGAAAGCTTCAAACTAGAAGTACAAAATTTCGTGAGCCAAGTGGGATTTGTGTACTGATCGTTACCACCAAGAATCATCAAATTTGGGTGAAAAAAATATTTGTTGGTATTTCGGAAACTCGTTATTTCTTAGAAGCTTGGCAACCCCTCTCAATGAAAGTGCTTTTCCACAGTCTGTGCCTAGGGCTACTTGAGGAGGAAACAAACCATAGAGACAAAACTGAGAACTCCTTTTTTTTGTCAAGTTTCAAAGAGCTACTACAAACCATGTTGGATTTAGAGTTCCAAATTCATCTATCTATATAGGAGAGAACAGATGAACCTAAATATAAAAACTGCTACTGTAGACGAACGCTTCAACCTAGAAGAACAAAATTTGGTGAGCCAAGTGGGATTTGTGTACTGATCATTACCACCAAGTATCATCAAGATTGGGTTAAAAAATATTTGATGGTATTTTGGAAACTCGTAATTTCTTTGAAGCTTGGCAACCCCTCTCAATGAAAGTGCTTTTCCACAGTCTGTGCCTAGGGCTACTTGAAGAGGAAACAAACCATAGAGACAAAACTGAGAACTCCTTTATTTTGTCAAGTTTCAAGGAGCTACTACAAAGCATGTTGGATTTAGAGTTCAGAAATCATCTATCAATATAGGAGAGAACAGAGGGAAACCTAAGTATAAAAACTGCTACTGTAGACGAACGCTTCAACCTAGAAGACCAAAATTTGGTGAGCCAAGTGGGATTTGTGTACTGATCATTACCACCAAGTATCAACAAGATTGTGTGAAAAAATATTTGCTGGTATTTCGGAAACTCGTTATTTCTTAGAAGCTTGGCAACCCATCTCAATGAAAGTGCTTTCCACAGTCTGTGCCTAGGGCGACTTTAAGGGGAAACAATCCATAGAGACAAAACTGAGAATTCCTTTATTTTGTCAAGTTTCAAAGAGCTACTACAAACCATGTTGGATTTAGAGTTCCAAATTCATCTATCTATATATGAGAAAACAGAGTGAAACCTAAATATATAAACTGCTACTGTAGACGAACGCTTCAACCTAGAAGAACAAAATTTGGTGAGCCAAAAGGGATTTGTGTACTGATCATTACCACCAAGTATCATCAAGATTGGGTGAAAAAATATTTGCTGGTATTTCGGAAACTCGTTATTTCTTAGAAGCTTGGCAACCCCTCTCAATGAAAGTGCTTTTCCACAGTCTGGGCCTAGGGCTACTTGAAGAGGAAACAAACCATAGATGCAATTCTGAGAACTCCTTTATTTTGTCAAGTTTCAAAGAGCTACTACAAACCATGTTGGATTTAGAGTTCCAAATTCATCTATCTATATACGAGAGAACAGAGTGAAACCTAAATATAAAAACTGCTACTGTAGACGACAGTTTCAAACTAGAAGAACAAAATTTCGTGAGCCAAGTGGGATTTGTGTACTGATCATTACCACCAAGAATCATCAAATTTGGGTGAAAAAATATTTGCTGGTATTTCGGAAACTCGTTATTTCTTAGAAGCTTGGCAACCCCTCTCAATGAATGTGCTTTTCCACAGTCTGTGCCTAGGGCTACATGAAGAGGAAACAAACCATAGAGAGAAAACTGAGCACTCCTTTATTTTGTCAAGTTTCAAGGAGCTACTACAAAGCATGTGGGATTTAGAGTTCCAAATTCATCTATCAATATAGGAGAGAACAGAGGGAAACCTAAATATAAAAACTGCTACTGTAGACGAACACTTCAACCTAGAAGAACAAAATTTGGTGAGCCAAGTGGGATTTGTGTACTGATCATTACCACCAAGTATCATCAAGTTTGGGTGAAAAAATATTTGCTGGTATTTCGGAAACTCGTTTTTTTTTATAAGCTTGGCAACCCCTCTCAATGAAAGTGCTTTCCACAGTCTGTGCCTAGGGCTACTTTAAGAGGAAACAAACCATAGAGACAAAACTGAGAACTCCTTTATTTTGTCAAGTTTCAAAGAGCTACTACAAACCATGTTGGATTTAGAGTTCCAAATTCATCTATCTATATAGGAGAGAACAGAGGGAAACCTAAATATAAAAACTGCTACTGTAGACGAAAGCTTCAAACTAAAAGTACAAAATTTCGTGAGCCAAGTGGGATTTGTGTACTGATCATTACCACCAAGTATCAACTAGATTGGGTGAAAAAATATTTGCTGGTATTTCGGTAACTCGTTATTTCTTAGAAGCTTGGCAACCCATCTCAATGCAAGTGCTTTCCACAGTCTGTGCCTAATGCTACTTTAAGAGGAAACAAACCATAGAGACAAAACTGAGAACTCCTTTATTTTGTCAAGTTTCAAAGCTACTACATACCATGTTGGATTTCGAGTTCCAAATTCATCTATCTATATAGGAGAGAACAGAGGGAAACCTAAATATAAAAACTGCTACTGTAGACGAAAGCTTCAAACTAGAAGTACAAAATTTCGTGAGCCAAGTGGGATTTGTGTTCTGATCGTTACCACCAAGAATCATCAAATTTGGGTGAAAAAAATATTTGCTGGTATTTCGGAAACTCGTTATTTCTTAGAAGCTTGGCAACCCCTCTCAATGAAAGTGCTTTTCCACAGTCTGTGCCTAGGGCTACTTGAGGAGGAAACAAACCATAGAGACAAAACTGAGAACTCCTTTATTTTGTCAAGTTTCAAAGAGCTACTACAATCCATGTTGGATTTAGAGTTCCAAATTCATCTATCTATATAGGAGAGAACAGAGGGAAACCTAAATATAAAAACTGCTACGGTAGACGAACGCTTCAAAATAGAAGAACAAAATTTGGTGAGCAAAGTGGGATTTTTGTACTGATCATTACCACCAAGTATCAACTAGATTGGGTGAAAAAATATTTGCTGGTATTTCGGAAACTCTTTATTTCTTAGAAGCTTGGCAACCCATCTCAATGCAAGTGCTTTCCACAGTCTGTGCCTAGGGCTACTTTAAGAGGAAACAAACCATAGAGACAAAACTGAGAACTCCTTTATTTTGTCAAGTTTCAAAGAGCTACTACATACCATGTTGGATTTCGAGTTCCAAATTCATCTATCTATATAGGAGAGAACAGAGGGAAACCTAAATATAAAAACTGCTACTGTAGACGAAAGCTTCAAACTAGAAGTACAAAATTTCGTGAGCCAAGTGGGATTTGTGTACTGATCGTTACCACCAAGAATCATCAAATTTGGGTGAAAAAAATATTTGCTGGTATTTCGGAAACTCGTTATTTCTTAGAAGCTTGGCAACCCCTCTCAATGAAAGTGCTTTTCCACAGTCTGTGCCTAGGGCTACTTGAGGAGGAAACAAACCATAGAGACAAAACTGAGAACTCCTTTATTTTGTCAAGTTTCAAAGAGCTACTACAAACCATGTTGGATTTAGAGTTCCAAATTCATCTATCTGTATATGAGAAAACAGAGTGAAACCTAAATATATAAACTGCTACTGTAGACGAACGCTTCAACCTAGAAGAACAAAATTTGGTGAGCCAAAAGGGATTTGTGTACTGATAATTACCACCAAGTATCATCAAGATTGGGTGAAAAAATATTTGCTGGTATTTCGGAAACTCGTTATTTCTTAGAAGCTTGGCAAGCCCTCTCAATGAAAGTGCTTTTCCACAGACTGGGCATAGGGCTACATGAAGAGGAAACAAACCATAGAGGCAAATCTGAGAACTCCTTTATTTTGTCAAGTTTCAAAGAGCTACTACAAACCATGTTGGATTTAGAGTTCCAAATTCATCTATCTATATACGAGAGAACAGAGTGAAACCTAAATATAAAAACTGCTACTGTAGACGAAAGTTTCAACCTAGAAGAACAAAATTTGGTGAGCCAAGTGGGATTTGTGTACTGATCATTACCACCAAGTATCATCAAGATTGGGTGAAAAAATCTTTGCTGGTATTTCGGAAACTCGTTATTTCTTAGAAGCTTGGCAACCCCATCTCAATGAAAGTGCTTTCGACAGTCTGTGCCTAGGGCTACTTTAAGAGGAAACAAACCATAGAGACAAAACTGAGAACTCCTTTATTTTGTCAAGTTTCAAACAGCTACTACAAACCATGTTGGATTTAGAGTTCCAAATTCATCTATCTATATAGGAGAGAACAGAGGGAAACCTAAATATAAAAACTGCTACTGTAGACGAACGCTTCAACCTAGAAGAACAAAATTTGGTGAGCCATGTGGGAATTATGTACTGATCATTACCACCAAGTATCATCAAGATTGTGTGAAAAAGTATTTGCTGGTATTTCGGAAAATCGGAATTTCTTAGAAGCTTGGCAACCCCTCTCAATGAAAGTGGTTTTCCACAGTGTGTGCCTAGAGCTACTTGAAGAGGAAACAAACCATAGAGACAAAACTGAGAACTCCTTTATTTTGTCAAGTTTCAAGGAGCTACTACAAAGCATGTTGGATTTAGAGTTCCAAATTCACCTATCAATATAGGAGAGAACAGAGGGAAACCTAAATATAAAAACTGCTACTGTAGACGAACGCTTCAACCTAGAAGAAGAAAATTTGGTAAGCCAAGTGGGATTTGTGTACTGATCATTACCACCAAGTATCATCAAGTTTGGGTGAAAAATATTTGCTGGTATTTCGGAAACTCGTTTTTTTTTATAAGCTTGGCAACCCCTCTCAATGAAAGTGCTTTCCACTGTCTGTGCCTAGGGCTACTTTAAGAGGAAACAATCCATAGAGACAAAACTGAGAACTCCTTTATTTTGTCAAGTTTCAAAGAGCTACTAAAAACCATGTTGGATTTAGAGTTCCAAATTCATCTATCTATATAGGAGAGAACAGAGGGAAACCTAAATATAAAAACTGCTACTGTAGACGAACGCTTCAACCTAGAAGAACAAAATATGGTAAGCCAAGTGGGATTTGTGTACTGATCATTACCACCAAGTATCATCAAGATTGGGTGAAAAAATATTTGCTGGTATTTCGGAAACTCGTTATTTCTTATAAGCTTGGCAACCCCTCTCAATGAAAGTGCTTTTCCACAGTCTGTGCCTAGGGCTTTTGAAGAGGAAACAAACCATAGAGACAAATCTGAGAACTCCTTTATTTTGTCAAGTTTCAAAGAGCTACTACAAACCATGTTGGATTTAGAGTTCCAAATTCATCTATCTATATAGGAGAGAACAGAGAGAAACCTAAATATAAAAACTGCTACTGTAGACGAACGCTTCAACCTAGAAGACCAAAATTTGGTGAGCCAAGTGGGATTTGTGTACTGATCATTAACACCAAGTATCAAAAAGATTGTGTGTAAAAATATTTGCTGGTATTTCGGAAACTCGTTATTTCTTAAAATCTTGACAACCCATCTCAATGAAATTGCTTTCCACAGTCTGTGCCTAGGGCTACTTTAAGTGGAAACAAACCATAGAGACAAAACTGAGAACTCCTTTATTTTGTCAAGTTTCAAAGAGCTACTACAAACCATGTTGGATTTAGAGTTCCAAATTCATCTATCTATATATGACAAAACAGAGTGAAACCTAAATATATAAACTGCTACTGTAGACGAACGCTTCAACCTAGAAGAACAAAATTTGGTGAGCCAAAAGGGATTTGTGTACTGATCATTACCACCAAGTATCATCAAGATTGGGTGAAAAAATATTTGCTGGTATTTCGGAAACTCGTTATTTCTTAGAAGCTTGGCAACCCCTCTCAATGAAAGTGCTTTTCCACAGTCTGGGCCTAGGGCTACTTGAAGAGGAAACAAACCATGGAGGCAAATCTGAGAACTCCTTTATTTTGTCAAGTTTCAAAGAGCTACTACAAACCATGTGGGATTTAGAGTTCCAAATTCATCTATCTATATATGACAAAACAGAGTGAAACCTAAATATATAAACTGCTACTGTAGACGAACGCTTCAACCTAGAAGAACAAAATTTGGTGAGCCAAAAGGGATTTGTGTACTGATCATTACCACCAAGAATCATCAAATTTGGGTGAAAAAATATTTGCTGGTATTTCGGAAAGTCGTTATTTCTTAGAAGCTTCGCAATCCAGCTCAATGAAAGTGCTTTCCACAGTCTGTGCCTAGGGCTACTTTAAGGGGAAACAAACCATAGAGACACAACTGGGAACTCCTTTATTTTGTCAAGTTTCAAAGAGCTACTACAAACCATGTTGGATTTAGAGTTCCAAATTCACCTATCAATATAGGAGAGAACAGAGGGAAACCTAAATATAAAAACTGCTACTGTAGACGAACGCTTCAACCTAGAAGAAGAAAATTTGGTAAGCCAAGTGGGATTTGTGTACTGATCATTACCACCAAGTATCATCAAGTTTGGGTGAAAAAATATTTGCTGGTATTTCGGAAACTCGTTTTTTTTTATAAGCTTGGCAACCCCTCTCAATGAAAGTGCTTTCCACTGTCTGTGCCTAGGGCTACTTTAAGAGGAAACAATCCATAGAGACAAAACTGAGAACTCCTTTATTTTGTCAAGTTTCAAAGAGCTACTAAAAACCATGTTGGATTTAGAGTTCCAAATTCATCTATCTATATAGGAGAGAACAGAGGGAAACCTAAATATAAAAACTGCTACTGTAGACGAACGCTTCAACCTAGAAGAACAAAATATGGTAAGCCAAGTGGGATTTGTGTACTGATCATTACCACCAAGTATCATCAAGATTGGGTGAAAAAATATTTGCTGGTATTTCGGAAACTCGTTATTTCTTATAAGCTTGGCAACCCCTCTCAATGAAAGTGCTTTTCCACAGTCTGTGCCTAGGGCTTTTGAAGAGGAAACAAACCATAGAGAGAAATCTGAGAACTCCTTTATTTTGTCAAGTTTCAAAGAGCTACTACAAACCATGTTGGATTTAGAGTTCCAAATTCATCTATCTATATAGGAGAGAACAGAGAGAAACCTAAATATAAAAACTGCTACTGTAGACGAACGCTTCAACCTAGAAGACCAAAATTTGGTGAGCCAAGTGGGATTTGTGTACTGATCATTAACACCAAGTATCAAAAAGATTGTGTGTAAAAATATTTGCTGGTATTTCGGAAACTCGTTATTTCTTAAAATCTTGACAACCCATCTCAATGAAATTGCTTTCCACAGTCTGTGCCTAGGGCTACTTTAAGTGGAAACAAACCATAGAGACAAAACTGAGAACTCCTTTATTTTGTCAAGTTTCAAAGAGCTACTACAAACCATGTTGGATTTAGAGTTCCAAATTCATCTATCTATATATGACAAAACAGAGTGAAACCTAAATATATAAACTGCTACTGTAGACGAACGCTTCAACCTAGAAGAACAAAATTTGGTGAGCCAAAAGGGATTTGTGTACTGATCATTACCACCAAGTATAATCAAGATTGGGTGAAAAAATATTTGCTGGTATTTCGGAAACTCGTTATTTCTTAGAAGCTTGGCAACCCCTCTCAATGAAAGTGCTTTTCCACAGTCTGGGCCTAGGGCTACTTGAAGAGGAAACAAACCATGGAGGCAAATCTGAGAACTCCTTTATTTTGTCAAGTTTCAAAGAGCTACTACAAACCATGTGGGATTTAGAGTTCCAAATTCATCTATCTATATATGACAAAACAGAGTGAAACCTAAATATATAAACTGCTACTGTAGACGAACGCTTCAACCTAGAAGAACAAAATTTGGTGAGCCAAAAGGGATTTGTGTACTGATCATTACCACCAAGAATCATCAAATTTGGGTGAAAAAATATTTGCTGGTATTTCGGAAAGTCGTTATTTCTTAGAAGCTTCGCAATCCAGCTCAATGAAAGTGCTTTCCACAGTCTGTGCCTAGGGCTACTTTAAGGGGAAACAAACCATAGAGACACAACTGGGAACTCCTTTATTTTGTCAAGTTTCAAAGAGCTACTACAAACCATGTTGGATTTAGAGTTCCAAATATATCTATCTATATATGAGAAAACAGAGTGAAACCTAAATATATAAACTTCTACTGTAGACGAACGCTTCAACCTAGAAGAACAAAATTTGGTGAGCCAAAAGGGATTTGTGTACTGATCATTACCACCAAGTATCATCAAGATTGGGTTAAAAAATATTTGCTGGTATTTCGGAAACTCGTTACTTCTTAGAAGCTTGGCAACCCATCTCAATGAAAGTGCTTTCCACAGTCTGTGCCTAGGGCTACTTTAAGAGGAAACAAACCATAGAGACAAATCTGAGACCTCCTTTATTTTGTCAAGTTCCAAATAGATACTACAAACCATGTTGTATTTAGAGTTCCAAATTCATCTATCTATATATGAGAGAACAGAGTGAAACCTAAATATAAAAACTGCTACTGTAGACGAACGCTTCAACCTAGAAGAACAAATTTGGTGAGCCAAGTGGGATTTGTGTACTGATCATTACCACCAAGTATCATCAAGATTGGGTGAAAAAATATTTGCTGGTATTTCGGAAACTCGTTATTTCTTAGAAGCTTGGGAACCCCTCTCAATTAAAGTGCTTTTCCACAGTCTGTGCCTAGGGCTACTTGAAGAGGAAACAAACCATAGCGACAAAACTGAGAACTCCTTTATTTTTTCAAGTTTCAAAGAGCTACTACAAACCATGTTGGATTTAGAGTTCCAAATTCATCTTTCTATGTAGGAGAGAACAGAGGGAAACCTAAATATAAAAACTGCTACTGTAGACGAACACTTCAACTTAGAAGAACAAAATTTGGTGAGCCAAGTGGGATTTGTGTACTGATCATTAGCACCAAGTATCATCAAGATTGGGTGAAAAAATATTTGCTGGTATTTCGGAAACTCGTAATTTCTTAGAAGCCTGGCAACACCTCTCAATGAAAGTGCTTTTCCACAGTCTGTGCCTAGGGCTACTTGAAGAGGAAACAAACCATAGAGACAAAACTGAGAACTCCTTTATTTTGTCAAGTTTCAAAGAGCTACTACAAACCATGTTGGATTTAGAGTTCCAAATTCACCTATCAATATAGGAGAGAACAGAGGGAAACCTAAATATAAAAACTGCTACTGTAGACGAACGCTTCAACCTAGAAGAAGAAAATTTGTTAAGCCAAGTGGGATTTGTGTACTGATCATTACCACCAAGTATCATCAAGTTTGGGTGAAAAAATATTTGCTGGTATTTCGGAAACTCGTTTTTTTTTTATAAGCTTGGCAACCCCTCTCAATGAAAGTGCTTTCCACTGTCTGTGCCTAGGGCTACTTTAAGAGGAAACAATCCATAGAGACAAAACTGAGAACTCCTTTATTTTGTCAAGTTTCAAAGAGCTACTAAAAACCATGTTGGATTTAGAGTTCCAAATTCATCTATCTATATAGGAGAGAACAGAGGGAAACCTAAATATAAAAACTGCTACTGTAGACGAAAGCTTGAACTAGAAGTACAAAATTTCGTGAGCCAAGTGGGATTTGTGTACTGATCGTTACCACCAAGAATCATCAAATTTGGGTGAAAAACTATTTGCTGGTATTTCGGAAACTCGTTATTTCTTAGAAGCTTGGAAACCCCTCTCAATGAAAGTGCTTTTCCACAGTCTGTGCCTCGGGCTACTTGAAGAGGAAACAAACCATAGAGACAAAATTGAGAACTCCTTTATTTTGTCAAGTTTCAAAGAGCTACTACAATCCATGTTGGATTTAGAGTTCCAAATTCATCTATCTATATAGGAGAGAACAGAGGGAAACCTAAATATAAAAACTGCTACGGTAGACGAACGCTTCAAAATAGAAGAACAAAATTTGGTGAGCAAAGTGGGATTTGTGTACTGATCATTACCACCAAGTATCAACTAGATTGGGTGAAAAAATATTTGCTGGTATTTCGGAAACTCGTTATTTCTTAGAAGCTTGGCAACCCATCTCAATGCAAGTGCTTTCCACAGTCTGTGCCTAGGGCTACTTTAAGAGGAAACAAACCATAGAGACAAAACTGAGAACTCCTTTATTTTGTCAAGTTTCAAAGAGCTACTACATACCATGTTGGATTTCGAGTTCCAAATTCATCTATCTATATAGGAGAGAACAGAGGGAAACCTAAATATAAAAACTGCTACTGTAGACGAAAGCTTCAAACTAGAAGTACAAAATTTCGTGAGCCAAGTGGGATTTGTGTACTGATCGTTACCACCAAGAATCATCAAATTTGGGTAAAAAAAATATTTGCTGGTATTTCGGAAACTCGTTATTTCTTAGAAGCTTGGCAACCCATCTCAATGAAAGTGCTTTCCACAGTCTGTGCCTAGGGCTACTTGAAGAGGAAACAAACCATAGAGACAAAACTGAGAACTCCTTTATTTTGTCAAGTTTCAAAGAGCTACTACAAACCATGTTGGATTTAGAGTTCCAAATTCGTCTATCTATATAGGAGAGAACAGAGGGAAACCTAAATATAAAAACTGCTACTGTAGACGAACGCTTCAACCTAGAAGAACAAAATATGGTAAGCCAAGTGGGATTTGTGTACTGATCATTACCACCAAGTATCATCAAGATTGGGTGAAAAAATATTTGCTGGTATTTCGGAAACTCGTTATTTCTTATAAGCTTGGCAACCCCTCTCAATGAAAGTGCTTTTCCACAGTCTGTGCCTAGGGCTTTTGAAGAGGAAACAAACCATAGAGACAAATCTGAGAACTCCTTTATTTTGTCAAGTTTCAAAGAGCTACTACAAACCATGTTGGATTTAGAGTTCCAAATTCATCTATCTATATAGGAGAGAACAGAGAGAAACCTAAATATAAAAACTGCTACTGTAGACGAACGCTTCAACCTAGAAGACCAAAATTTGGTGAGCCAAGTGGGATTTGTGTACTGATCATTAACACCATGTATCAAAAAGATTGTGTGTAAAAATATTTGCTGGTATTTCGGAAACTCGTTATTTCTTAAAAGCTTGGCAACCCATCTCAATGAAATTGCTTTCCACAGTCTGTGCCTAGGGCTACTTTAAGTGGAAACAAACCATAGAGACAAAACTGAGAACTCCTTTATTTTGTCAAGTTTCAAAGAGCTACTACAAACCATGTTGGATTTAGAGTTCCAAATTCATCTATCTATATATGACAAAACAGAGTGAAACCTAAATATATAAACTGCTACTGTAGACGAACGCTTCAACCTAGAAGAACAAAATTTGGTGAGCCAAAAGGGATTTGTGTACTGATCATTACCACCAAGTATCATCAAGATTGGGTGAAAAAATATTTGCTGGTATTTCGGAAACTCGTTATTTCTTAGAAGCTTGGCAACCCCTCTCAATGAAAGTGCTTTTCCACAGTCTGGGCCTAGGGCTACTTTAAGGGGAAACAAACCATAGAGACACAACTGGGAACTCCTTTATTTTGTCAAGTTTCAAAGAGCTACTACAAACCATGTTGGATTTAGAGTTCCAAATATATCTATCTATATATGAGAAAACAGAGTGAAACCTAAATATATAAACTTCTACTGTAGACGAACGCTTCAACCTAGAAGAACAAAATTTGGTGAGAAAAAAGGGATTTGTGTACTGATCATTACCACCAAGTATCATCAAGATTGGGTTAAAAAATATTTGCTGGTATTTCGGAAACTCGTTACTTCTTAGAAGCTTGGCAACCCATCTCAATGAAAGTGCTTTCCACAGTCTGTGCCTAGGGCTACTTTAAGAGGAAACAAACCATAGAGACAAATCTGAGACCTCCTTTATTTTGTCAAGTTCCAAATAGATACTACAAACCATGTTGTATTTAGAGTTCCAAATTCATCTATCTATATATGAGAGAACAGAGTGAAACCTAAATATAAAAACTGCTACTGTAGACGAACGCTTCAACCTAGAAGAACAAATTTGGTGAGCCAAGTGGGATTTGTGTACTGATCATTACCACCAAGTATCATCAAGATTGGGTGAAAAAATATTTGCTGGTATTTCGGAAACTCGTTATTTCTTAGAAGCTTGGGAACCCCTCTCAATTAAAGTGCTTTTCCACAGTCTGTGCCTAGGGCTACTTGAAGAGGAAACAAACCATAGCGACAAAACTGAGAACTCCTTTATTTTTTCAAGTTTCAAAGAGCTACTACAAACCATGTTGGATTTAGAGTTCCAAATTCATCTTTCTATGTAGGAGAGAACAGAGGGAAACCTAAATATAAAAACTGCTACTGTAGACGAACACTTCAACTTAGAAGAACAAAATTTGGTGAGACAAGTGGGATTTGTGTACTGATCATTAGCACCAAGTATCATCAAGATTGGGTGAAAAAATATTTGCTGGTATTTCGGAAACTCGTAATTTCTTAGAAGCCTGGCAACACCTCTCAATGAAAGTGCTTTTCCACAGTCTGTGCCTAGGGCTACTTTAAGAGGAAACAAACCATAGAGGCAAATTTGAGAACTCCTTTATTTTGTCAAGTTTCAAAGAGCTACTACAAACCATGTTGGATTTAGAGTTCCAAATTCATCTATCTATATGGGAGAGAACAGAGGGAAACCTAAATATAAAAAATGCTACTGTAGACGAACGCTTCAACCTAGAAGAACAAAATTTCGTGAGCCAAGTGGGATTTGTGTACTGATCATTACCACCAAGAATCATCAAATTTGGGTGAAAAAATATTTGCTGGTATTTCGAAACTCGTTATTTCTTAGAAGCTTGGCAACCCCTCTCAATGAAAGTGCTTTTCCACAGTCTGTGCCTAGGGCTTTTGAAGAGGAAACAAACCATAGAGACAAATCTGAGACCTCCTTTATTTTGTCAAGTTTCAAAGAGCTACTACAAACCATGTTGGATTTAGAGTTCCAAATTCATCTATCTATATAGGAGAGAACAGAGAGAAACCTAAATATAAAAACTGCTACTGTAGCGAACGCTTCAACCTAGAAGAACAAAATTTGGTGAGCCAAGTGGGATTTGTGTACTGATCATTACCACCAAGTATCAACAAGATTGGGTGAAAAAATATTTGCTGGTATTTCGGAAACTCGTTATTTCTTAGAAACTTGGGAACCCCTCTCAATTAAAGTGCTTTTCCACAGTCTGTGTCTAGGGCTACTTGAAGAGGAAACAAACCATAGCGACAAAACTGAGAACTCCTTTATGTAGTCAAGTTTCAAAGAGCTACTACAAACCATGTTGGATTTATAGTTCCAAATTCATCTTTCTTTATAGGAGAGAACAGAGGGAAACCTAAATATAAAAACTGCTACTGTAGACGAACGCTTCAACTTAGAAGAACAAAATTTGGTGAGCCAAGTGGGATTTGTGTACTGATCATTAGCACCAAGTATAATCAAGATTGGGTGAAAAAATATTTGCTGGTATTTCGGAAACTCGTAATTTCTTAGAAGCTTGGCAACCCCTCTCAATGAAAGTGCTTTTCCACAGTCTGTGCCTAGGGCTACTTGAAGAGGAAACAAACCATAGAGACAAAACTGAGAACTCCTTTATTTTGACAAGTTTCAAAGAGCTACTACAAACCATGTTGGATTTAGAGTTCCAAATTCATCTATCTATATGGGAGAGAACAGAGGGAAACCTAAATATAAAAACTGCTACTGTAGACGAACGCTTCAACCTAGAAGAACAAAATTTGGTGAGCCAAGTGGGATTTGTGTACTGATCATTACCACCAAGTATCATCAAGATTGGGTGAAAAAATCTTTGCTGGTATTTCGGAAACTCGTTATTTCTTAGAAGCTTGGCAACACATCTCAATGAAAGTGCTTTCCACAGTCTGTGCCTAGGGCTACTTTAAGAGGAAACAAACCATAGAGACAAAACTGAGAACTCCTTTGTTTTGTCAAGTTTCAAAGAGCTACTACAAACCATGTTGGATTTAGAGTTCCAAATTCATCTATCTATATGGGAGAGAAGAGAGGGAAACCTAAATATAAAAACTGCTACTGTAGACGAACGCTTCAACCTAGAAGAACAAAATTTGGTGAGCCAAGTGGGATTTGTGTACTGATCATAACCACCAAGTATCATCAAGATTGGGTGAAAAAATATTTGCTGGTATTTCGGAAACTCGTTATTTCTTAGAAGCTTGGCAACCCCTCTCAATGAAAGTGCTTTCCACAGTCTGTGCCTAGGGCTACTTGAAGAGGAAACAATCCATAGAGACAAAACTGAGAACTCCTTTATTTTGTCAACTTTCAAAGAGCTACTACAAACCATGTTGGATTTAGAGTTCCAAATTCATCTTTCTATGTAGGAGAGAACAGAGTGAAACCTAAATATAAAAACTGCTACTATAGACGAACGCTTCAACCTAGAAGAACAAATTTGGTGAGCCAAGTGGGATTTGTGTACTGATCATTACCACCAAGTATCATCAAGATTGGGTGAAAAAATATTTGCTGGTATTTCGGAAACTCGTTATTTCTTAGAAGCTTGGCAACCCCTCTCAATGAAAGTGCTTTCCACAGTCTGTGCCTAGGGCTACTTGAAGAGGAAACAATCCATAGAGACAAAACTGAGAACTCCTTTATTTTGTCAAGTTTCAAAGAGCTACTACAAACCATGTTGGATTTAGAGTTCCAAATTCATCTTTCTATGTAGGAGAGAACAGAGGGAAACCTAAATATAAAAACTGCTACTGTAGACGAACACTTCAACTTAGAAGAACAAAATTTGGTGAGCCAAGTGGGATTTGTGTACTGATCATTAGCACCAAGTATCATCAAGATTGGGTGAAAAAATATTTGCTGGTATTTCAGAAACTCGTAATTTCTTAGAAGCTTCGCAACACCTCTCAATGAAAGTGCTTTTCCACAGTCTGTGCCTAGGGCTTCTTGAAGAGGAAACAAACCATAGAGACAAAACAGAGAACTCCTTTATTTTGTCAAGTTTCAAAGAGCTACTACAAACCATGTTGGATTTAGAGTTTCAAATTCATCTATCTATATGGGAGAGAAGAGAGGGAAACCTAAATATAAAAACTGCTACTGTAGACGAACGCTTCAACCTAGAAAAACAAAATTTGGTGAGCCAAGTGGGATTTGTGTACTGATCATTAGCACCAAGTATCATCAAGATTGGGTGAAAAAATATTTGCTGGTATTTCGGAAACTCGTTATTTCTTAGAAGCTTGGCAACCCCTCTCATTGAAAATGCTTTCCACAGTCTGTGCCTAGGGCTACTTGAAGAGGAAGCAAACCATAGAGACAAAACTGAGAACTCCTTTATTTTGTCAAGTTTCAAAGAGCTACTACAAACCATGTTG
>NW_027518071.1:0-37062 GCF_048772815.1 Callospermophilus lateralis
GAACACTAAATCCAACATGGTTTGTAGTAGCTCTTTGAAACTTGACAAAATAAAGGAGTTCTCAGTTTTGTCTCTATGGTTTGTTTCCTCTTCAAGTAGCCCTAGGCATAGACTGTCTAAAAGCACTTTTATTCGAGGGGTTGCCAAACTTCTAAGAAATAACGAGTTTCCGAAATACCAGCAAATATTTTTTCACCCAATCTTGATGATACTTTTGGTAATGAACAGTACACAAATCCCACTTGGCTCACCAAATTTTGTTCTTCTAGGTTGAAGCGTTCGTCTACAGTAGCAGTATTTATATTTAAGTTTCCCTCTGTTCTCTCCTATATAGATAGATGAATTTGGAACTCTAAATCCATCATGGTTTGTAGTAGCTCTTTGAAACTTGACAATACAAAGTAGTTCTCAGTTTTGTCTCTATGGTTTGTATAGTCTTCAAGTAGCCCTAAGCGGAGACTGTGGAAAAGCACTTTCATTGAAAGGAATTTCCAAGCTTCCAAGAAATTGCGAGTTTCTTAAATACCAGCAAATATTTTTACACCCAATCTTGATGATACGTGGTGGTAATGACAAGTACACAAATCCCACTTGGCTCACCAAATTATGTTCTTCTAGGTTGAAGCATTCGTCTACAGTAGTCGTTTTTATATTTAGGTTTCCCTATGTTCTCTCTTTCTTAGATAGATGAATTTTGAACTCTAAATCCACTTGGTTTGTAGTCGCTCTTTGAAACTTGACCAAAAAAAGTAGTTTTCAGTTTTGTCTCTATGGTTTGTTTCCTCTTCAAGTAGCCCTAAGCAGAGACTGTGGTAAAGCACTTTCATTGAAAGGGGTTGCCAAGCTTCCAAGAAATTACGAGTTTCCGAAATACCAGCAAATATTTTTTCACCCAATCTTGATGATACTTGGTGGTAATGATCGGTACACAAATCCCACTTGACTCAACAAATTTTGTTCTTCTAGGTTTAAGCGTTCGTCTACAGTAGCAGTTTTTATATTTTGGTTTCACTCTGTTCTTTCTTATATAGATAGATGAATTTGGAACCCTAAATCCAACATGGTTTGTAGTAGCTCTTTGAAACTTGACAATATACAGGAGTTCTCAGTATCGTCTCTATGGTTTGTTTCCTCTTCAATAGCCATAGGCACAGACAGTGGAAATGCACTTTCATTTTGAGAGGTTGAAAGCTTCTACGAAATAACGAGTTTCAGAAATACTAGCAAATATTTTTTCACCCAATCTTGATGATACCTGGTGGTAATGATCGGTACACAATCCCTCTTTGCTCACCCAATTTTGCTCTTCTAGGTTGAAGTGTTCCTTTACAGTAGCAGTTTTTATTTTTAGGTTTCACTCTGTTCTCTCCTATATAGATAGATGAATATGGAACTCTAAATCCAATGTGGTTTGTAGTAGCTCTTTGAGACTTGACAAAATAAAGAAGATCTCAGTTTTGTCTCTATTGTTTGTTTCCTCTTCAAGTAGCCCTAGGCACAGATTTTGGAAAAGCATTTTCATTGAGAGGGGTTGCCAAGCTTCTAAGAAATAAGGAGTTTTCGAAATACCAGCAAATATGTTTTCACCCAATCTGGATGATACGTGGTGGTAATGATCAGTACACAAATCCCACTTGGCTCACCAAATTTTGTTTTTCTAGGTTGAAGTGTTCGTTTACAGTAGCAGTTTATATTTTTAGGTTTCCCTCTGTTCTCTCCTATATAGATAGCTGAATTTGGAACTCAAAATCCAGCATGGTTTGTAGTAGCGCTTTGAAAATTGACAAAAAGAAGTAGTTCTCAGTTTTGTCTCTATGATTTGTTTCCTCTTCAAGTAGCCCTAAGCAGAGACTGTGAAAAAGCACTTTCATTGAAAGGAGTTGCCAAGCTTCCAAGAAATTACGAGTTTCCGAAATACCAGCAAATACTTTTTCACCCAATCTTGATGATACGTGGTGGTAATGACAAGTACACAAATCCCACTTGGCTCACCAAATTTTGTTCTTCTAGGTTGAAGCGTTCGTCTACAGTAGCAGTTTTTATATTTAGGTTTCACTCTCTTCTCTCCTATATAGATAGATGAATTTGGAACAGTAAATCCAACATGGTTTGTAGTAGCTCTTTGAAAATTGATAAAAAAGGAGTTCTCAGTTTTGTCTCTATGGTTTGTTTCCTCTTCAAGTAGCCCTATAAACAGACTTGGAAAAGCACTTTAATTGAGAGCGGTTGCCAAGCTTCTACGAAATAACGAGTTTCCGAAATAGCAGCAAATATTTTTTCACCCAATCTTGATGATACTTGGTGGTAATGATAAGTCCACAAATCGCACTTGGCTCAACAAATTTTGTTCTTCTGGGTTTAAGCGTTCTTCTACAGTAGAAGTTTTTATATTTATTTTTCACTCTGTTCTCTCTTATATAGATAGATGAATTTGGAACTCTAAATAAAACATGGTTTGTAGTAGCTCTTTAAAACTTGACAAAATACAGGAGTTCTCAGTATTGTCCGTATGGTTTGTTTCCACTTCAAGTCGCCCTAGGCACAGGCTGTGGAAATGCACTTTCATTGAAAGGGGTTGCCAAGCTTCCATGAAATAACGAGTTTCTGAAATACCAGCAAATATTTCTTCACCCAATCTTGATGATACTTGGTGGTAATGATCAGTACACAAATCCCACTTGGCTAACCAAATTTTGCTCTTCTAGGTTGAAGCGTTCGTTTACAAGAGCAGTTTTTATTTTTTGGTTTCCCTCTGTTCTCTCGTATACAGATGATGAATTAGGAACTCTAAATCCCACATGGTTTGTAGTAGCTCTTTGAAACTTGACAAAATAAAATGTTCTCAGTTTTGTCTCTATGGTTTGTTTCCTCTTCAAATAGCCCAAAGCAGAGTCTCTGGAAAAGCACTTTCATTGAAAGGGGTTGCCAAGCTTCCAAGAAATTACGAGTTTCCAAAATACCAGCAAATATTTTTTCACCCAAACTTGATGATACTTGGTGGTAATAACAATTACTCAAATCCCACTTGGCTCATCAAATTTTGTTCTTCTAGGTTGAAGCGTTCCTTTACACTAGCAGTTTTAATTTTTAGGTTTCACTCTGTTCTCTCCTATATAGATAGATGAATTTGGAACTCTAAATCCAACATGGTTTATAGTAGCTCTTTGAAACTTGACAAAATAAAGGAGTTCTCAGTTTTGTCTGTACTGTTTGTTTCCTCTTGAAGTAGCCCTAGGCACAGACAGTGGAAAAGCACTTTCATTAGAGAGGTTGCCAAGCTTCTAAGAAATAATGAGTTTCCGAAACACCAGCAAATATTTTTTCACCCAATCTTGATGATACGTGGTGGTAATGATCAGTACACAAATCCCACTTGGCTCCCCAAATTGTGTTCTTCTATGTTGAAGTGTTCGTTGACACTAGCAGTGTATATTTGTAGGTTTCCCTCTGTTCTCTCCTATATAGATAGCTGAATTTGGAACTCTAAATCCAGCATGGTGTGTAGTAGCGCTTTGAAACTTGACAAAAAAAGTAGTTCTTATTTTTGTCTCTATGATTTGCTTTTCTTTCAAGTAGCCCTAGGCACAGACTGTGGAAAAGCACTTTCATTGAGAGGGGTTGCCAAGCTTCTAAGAAATAACGAGTTTCGAAATACCAGCAAATACTGTTTAACCCAAACTTGATGATACTTTGTGGTAATGACAAGTACACAAATCCCACTTGGCTCACCAAATTTTGTTCTTCTAGGTTGAAGCGTTCGTTTACAGTAGCAGTTTTTATTTTTACGTTTTACTCTGTTCTCTCCTATATAGATAGATGAATTTGGAACTCTAAATCCAACATGGTTTGTAGTACCTCTTTGAAACTTGACAAAATAAAGGACTTCTCAGTTTTGTCTCTATGGTTTGTTTCCTCTTCAAGTAGCCCTAGGCACAGTCTGTGGAAAAGCACTTTCATTGAGAGGGTTTCCCAAGCTTCTAAGAAATAACGAGTTTCCGAAATACCAGCAAATATTTTTTCACCCAATCTTGATGATACTTGGTGGTAATAATCAATACACAAATCTCACTTGGCTCAAAAAACTTTGTTCTTCTAGGTTGAAGCGTTCGTCTACAGTAGCAGTTTTTATATTTACGTTTCACTCTCTTGTCTCTTATATAGATAGATGAATTTGGAACTCTAAATCCAACATGGTTTGTAGTAGGTCTTTGAAACTTGACAAAATAAAAGAGTTCTCAGTTTTGTCTCTATGGTTTGTTTCTTCTTCAAGTAGCCCTAGGCACAGACTGTGGAAAAGCACTTTCATTTAGAGTTGTTGCCAAGCTTCTAAGAAATAACGAGTTTCCAAAATACCAGCAAATATTTTTTCCCAATCTTGATGATACTTGGTGTTAATTACAAGTACACAAATCCCACTTGGCTCACCAAATTTTGCTCTTCTACTTTGAAGCGTTCGTTTACAAGAGGAGTTTTCATTTTTTGGTTTCCCTCTCTTCTCTCCCATATAGATAGATGAATTTGGAACCCTAAATCCAACATGGTTTGTAGTTGCTCTTTGAAACTTGACAAAATAAAAATGTTCTCAGTTTTGCCTCTATGGTTTGTTTCCTCTTCAAGTAGCCTTGGCACAGACTGGGGAAAAGCACATTCATTGAGAGGGGTTGAAAAGCTTGTAAGAATTAACGAGTTTCTGAAATACCAGGAAATATTTTTTCACCCAATCCTGATGATACGTGGTGGTAATGATCAGTACACAAATACCACTTGGCTCACCAAATTGTGTTCTTCTAGGTTGAAGTGTTTGTTTACAGTAGCAGTTTATATTTTTAGGTTTCAGTCTGTTCTCTCCCATATAGATAGATGAATTTGGAACTCTAAATCCAACATGGTTTGTAGTAGCTCTTTGAAAATTGACAAAATAAAGGAGTTCTCAGTTTTGTCTCTATGATTTGTTTCCTCTTCAAGTAGCCCTAAGCAGAGACTGTGGAAAACCACTTTCATTGAAAGGGGTTGCCAAGCTTTCAAGAAATTATGAGTTTCTGAAATACCAGCAAATATTTTTTAACCCAATCTTGATGATACTTGGTACTAATGACAAGTACACAAATCCCAATTGGCTCACCAAATTTTGTTCTTCTAGGTTGAAGCGTTCGTTTACAGTAGCAGTTTATATTTTTAGGTTTCCCTCTGTTCTCTCCTATATAGATAGATGAATTTGGAACTATAAATCCAACATGGTTTGTAGTAGCTCTTTGAAACTTGAAAAAATAAAGGAGTTCTCAGTTTTGTCTCTATGGTTTTTTTTCCGCTTCAAGTAGCCCTAGGCACAGACTGGGGCAAAGCACTTGCATTGAGAGGGTTTGTAAAAACTTCTAAGAAATAACGAGTTTCCGAAATACCAGCAAATATTT
This sequence comes from Callospermophilus lateralis, assembly GCF_048772815.1. Taxonomy (NCBI): domain Eukaryota; kingdom Metazoa; phylum Chordata; class Mammalia; order Rodentia; family Sciuridae; genus Callospermophilus; species Callospermophilus lateralis. Next base: position 5,412 of record NW_027518071.1, read on the forward strand.
TCACAACCAATCTTGATGATACTTGGTGGTATTGATCAGTACAACAATCCCACTTGGCTCACCAAATTTTGCTCTTCTAGGTTGAAGCGTTCGTCTACAGTAGCAGTTTTTATATTTAGGTTTCACTCTGTTCTCTTCTATATAGATAGATGAATTTGGAACTCTAAATCCAACATGGTTTCTAGTAGCTCGTTGAAACTTGACAAAATAAAATAGTTCTCAGAATTGTCTCTATGATTTGTTTCCTCTTCAAGTAGACCTAGGCACAGACTGGGGAAAAGCACGTGCATTGAGAGGGTTTGCTCCTATACAGATAGATGAATTTCGATCTCTAAATCCAACATGGTTTGTAGTAGCATTTTGAAACTTCACAAAATAAAGGAGTTCTCAGTTTTGTCTCTATGGTTTGTTTCCTCTTCAAGTTGCCATAGGGACAGAATGTGGAAAAGCACTTTCATTGAGAGGGGTTGCCAAGCTTCTAAGAAAAAACGAGTTTCCGATATACCAGCAAATATTTTTTCACCCAATCTTTATGATACTTGGTGGTAATGATCAGCACACAAATCCCACTTGGCTCACCAAATTATGTTCTTCTAGGTTGAAGCGTTCGTCTACAGTAGCAGTTTTTATATTTAGGTTTCAGTCTGTTCTCTCCTATATAGATAGATGAATTTGGTACTCTAAATCCAACATGGTTTGTAGTAGCTCTTTGAAACTTGACAAAATAAAGTAGTTCTCAGTTTTGTCTCTATGGTTTGTTTTCTCGTGAGTAGCCCTAGGCACAGACTGTGGAAAAGCACTTTCATTGAAAGGGTTGCCAAGCTTCCGAGAAATTACGAGTTTCCGAAATACCAGCAAATATTTTTTCACCCAATCTTGATGATACATGGTGGTAATGATCGGTACACAAATCCCACTTGGCTCACCAATTTTTGTTTTTCTATTTTGAAGCTTTCGTTTATAGTAGCAGTTTATATTTTTAGGTATCCCTCTGTTCTCTCCTATATAGATAGATGGATTTGGAACTCTAAATCCAACATGGTATGTAGTAGCTCTTTGAAACTTCACAAAATAAAGGAGTTCTCAGTTTTGTCCCTATGGTTTGTTTCCTATCCAAGTAGTCCTAGGCACTGCCTGTGGAAAAGCACATTCATTGAGAGGGATTGCCAAGCTTCTAAGAAATAACGAGGTCCCGAAATACCAGCAAATATTTTTTCACCCAATCTTGATGATACTTGGTGGTAATGATCAGTACACAAATCCCACTTGGCTCACCAAATTTTGTTCTTCTAGGTTGAAGCGTTCTTCTACAGTAGCAGTTTTTATATTTAGGTTTCACTCTGTTCTTTCCTATATAGATAGATGAATTTGGAACTCTAAATCCAACATGGTTTGTATTATCGCCTTGAAACTTGACAAATTAAAGGAGTTCTCAGTTTTGTCTCTTTGTTTTGTTTCCTCCTCACGTAGCTCTAAGCAGAGACTGTGGAAAAGCACTTTCATTGAAAGGAGTTGCCAAGCTTTCAAGAAATTATGAGTTTCTGAAATACCAGCAAATATTTTTTCACCCAATCTTGATGATACGTGGTCGTAATGACAAGTACAGAATTCCCACTTGGCTTACCAAATTTTGTTCTTCTAGGTTGAAGCGTTCGTTTACAATAGCAGTTTTTATTTTTAGTTTTCACTTTGTTATCTCCTATATAGATAGATGAATTTGGAATGCTAAATCCAACATGGTTTGTAGTAGCTATTTGAAACTTGACAAAATAAAGAGTGCTCCGTTTTGTCTCTATGGTTTGTTTCATCTTCAAGTAGCCATAGGCACAGACTGTGGAAAAGCACTTTCATTGAAAGGGGTTGCCATCTTCCAAGAAATAACGAGTTCCGAAATACCACGAAATATTTTTTCACCCAATCTCGATGATACTTGGTGGTAATTATGAGTACACAAATCCCACATGGCTCACCAAATTTTGTTCTTCGAGGTGAAGCGGTCGTTTACAGTAGTAGTTTTATTTTTAGGTTTCACTCTGTTCTCTCCAATATAGATAGAAGAATTTGGAACTCTTAATCCAACATGGTTTGTAGTAGCTTTTTGAAACTTGACAAAATAGAGGAGTTCTCAGTTTTATCCCTATGGTTTTTTTCCTCTTCAAGTAGTCCTAAGCAGAGACTGTGGAAAAGCACTTTCATTGAAAGGAGTTGCCAAGCTTCCAAGAAATTACAAGTTTCCAAAACACCAGCAAATATTTTTTCTCCCAATCTTGATGATACGTGGTGGTAATGACAAGTACACAATTCCCACTTGGCTCACCAAATTTTGTTCTTCTAGGTTGATGCGTTCGTTTACAGTAGCAGTTTTTCTTTTTAGGTTTCACTCTGTTCTCTCCTACATAGATAGATGAATTTGGAACACTAAATCCAAAATGGTTTGTAGTAGCTCTTTGAAACTTGAAAAAATAAAGGAGTTCTCGGTTTTGTCTTTATGGTTTGTTTCCTCTTCAAGTAGCCCTAATCACAGACTGTGGAAAAGCACTTTCATTGAGAGGGATTGCCAAGCTTCTAAGTAATAACGAGTTTCGGAAATACCATGAAATATTTTTCCCCCAATCTCGATGATACTTGGTGTTAATTATGAGTACACAAATCCCACTTGGCTCACCAAATTTTGTTCTTCTAGGTTGAAGCGTTCATTTTCAGTAGCAGTTTTTCTTTTTAGGTTTCACTCTGTTCTCTCCTATATAGATAGATGAATTTGGAACACTAAATCCAAAAATGGTTTGTAGTAGCTCTTTGAAACTTGAAAAAATAAAGGAGTTCTCAGTTTTTTCTCTATGGTTTGTTTCCTCTTCAAGAAGCCCTAGGCACAGACTGTGGAAAAGCACTTTCATTGAGCGGGGTTGCCAAGCTTGTAAGAAATAAGGATTTCCGAAATACCAGCAAATATTTTTCACCCAAACTTGATGATACGTTGTGGTAAAGACGAGTACAAAAATCCCACTTGGCTCACCAAATTTTTTTCTTCTAGTTTTAAGCGATCGTCTACAGTAGCAGTTTTTATATGTAGGTTTCACTCTGTTCTCTCTTATATAGATAGATGAATTTGGAACTCGAAATCCAACATGGTTTGTAGTAGCTCTTTGAAACTTGACAAAATAATGTATTTCTCAGTTTTGTCTCTATGGTTTGTTTCCTCTTCAAGTAGCCCTAGGCACAGACTGTGGAAAAGCACTTTCATTGAGAGGGGTTGCCAAGCTTGTAAGAAATAAAGATTTCCGAAATACCAGCAAATATTTTTCACCCAATCTTGATGATACGTGGTGGTAATGATCAGTACACAAATCCCACGAGCCTCACCAAATTTTGTTCTTCTAGGTTGAAGCGTTCGTCTACAGTAGCAGTTTTTATGTTTAGGTTTCACCCTGTTCTCTCCTATATAGATAGATGAACTTGGAACTCTAAATCCAACATGGTTTGTAGTAGCTCTTTGAAACTTGACAAAATAAAGGAGTTCTCAGTTTTGTCTCTATGGTTTGTTTCCTCTTCAAGTAGCCCTAGGCACAGACCGTGGAAAAGCCGTTTCATTGAAAGGGGTTGCCAATCTTCCAAGAAATAACGAGTTTCCGAAATATCCCCAAATATTTTTTCACCCAATCTCGATGATACTTGGTGGTAATGATCGGTACACAAATCCCACTTGGCTCACAAAATTTTGTTCTTCTAGTTTGAAGCTTTCGTGTACAGTAGCAGTTTATATTTTTAGGTTTCCCTCTGTTCTCTCCTATATACATAGATGAATTTGGAACTCTAAATATAACATGGTTTGTAGTAGCTCTTTGAAACTTGACAAAATTAAGAAGTTCTCAGTTTTGTCTCTATGGTTTGTTTCCTCTTCAAGTAGCCCTAGGCACAGACTGTGGAAAAGCACTTTCATTGAGAGGGGTTGCCAAGCTTCTAAAAAATAATGAGTTTCCGAAATACCAGCAAATATTTTTTCACCCAATCTCGATGATACTTGGTGGTAATGATCGGTACACAAATCCCACTTGGCTCACAAAATTTTGTTCTTCTCGTTTGAAGCTTTTGTGTACAGTAGCAATTTATATATTAGGTTTCCCTCTGTTCTCTCCTATATACATAGATGAATTTGGAACTCTAACTCCAACATGGTTTGTAGTAGCTCTTAGAAACTTGACAAAATAAAGTAGTTCAGTTTTGTCTCTATGGTTTGTTTTCTCTTCATGTAGCCCTAGGCATAGACTGTGGAAAAGCAGGTTCATTGAAAGGGGTTGCCAAGCTTCCAAGAAAAAACGAGTTTCCGAAATATCAGCAAATATTTTTTTACAGAATCTCGATGATACTTGGTGGTAATGATCTGTACACAAATCACACTTGACTCACAAAATTTTGTTCTTCTAGTTTGAAGCTTTCGTTTACAGTAGCAGTTTATATTTTTAGGTTTCCCTCTGTTCTCTCCTATATAGATAAATGAATTTGGAACTCTAAATCCAACATGGTATGTAGTAGCTCTTAGAAACTTGACAAAAAAAAGGAGTTCTCAGTTTTGTCTCTATGGTTTGTTTCCTCTTCAAGTACAAGTACACAAATCCCACTTGGATGACCAAGTTTTGTTCTTCTAGGTTGAAGCTTTCGTTTACAGTAGCAGTTTTTTATTTTTAGGTTTCCCTCTGTTCTCTCCTATATAGATAGATGAATTTGGAACTCTTAATCCAACATGGTTTGTAATAGCTCTTTGAAAGTTGACAAAATAAAGGAGTTCTCAGTTTTGTATCTATCGATTGTTTTCTCTTCAATTAGCCCTAGGCACAGACTGTGGAAAAGCAAATTCATTGAGAGGGGTTGCCAAGTTTCTAAGAAATAACGAGTTTCCGAAATACCAGCAAATATTTTTCCACCAATCCTGATTATACTTGGAGGTAATGATCAGTACAGAAATCCCACTTGGCTCACCAAATTTTGTTCTTCTAGGTTGAATCGTTCGTCTACAGTAGTAGTTTTTATATTTAGGGTTCCCTCTGTTCTCTCCTATATAGATAGATGAATTTGGAACTCTAAATCCAACATGGTTTGTAGTAGCTCTTTGAAACTTGAGAAATAAAGGAGTTCTCAGTTTTGTCTCTTTGATTTGTTTTCTATTCAAGTAGCCCTAAGCAGAGACTGTGGGAAAGCATTTTCATTGAAAGGGGTTGCAGCTTCCAAGAAATTACGAGTTTCCGAAATACCAGCAAATATTTTTTCACCCCATATTGATGATACGTTGTGGTAATGACAAGTACACAAATCTCACTTGGCTTACCAAGTTTTGTTCTTCTAGGTTGAAGCGTTCGTTTACAGTAGCAGTTTTTAATTTTAGGTTTCACTCTGTTCTCTCCGATATAGATAGATGAATTTGGAACACTAAATCCAAAATGGTTTACAGGAGCTCTTTGAAACTTGACAAAATAAAGAGGTTCTCGATTTTCACTTTATGGTTTTTTTCCTCTTCAAGTAGCCATAAGCAGAGACTGTGGGAAAGCACTTTCATTGAAAGGGGTTGCCAAGCTTCCAAGAAATTACGAGTTTCCGAAAAACCAGAAAATATTTTTTCACCCAATCTTGATGATACTTGGTGGTAATGATCAGCACACAAATGCCACTTGGCTCACCAAATTGTGTTCTTCTAGGTTGAAGCGTTCGTCTACAGTAGCAGTTTTATATGTAGGTTTTCCTGTGTTCTCTCCTATATAGATAGATGAATTTGAAACTCTAAATCCAACATGGTTTGTACTAGCTCTTTGAAACTTGGCAAAATAAAGGAGTTTTCAGTTTTGTCTCTGTGGTTTGTTTCCTCTTCAAGTAGCCGTAGGCACAGACTGTCTAAAAGCACTTTTATTGTGAGGGGTTGCCAAGCTTCTAAGAAATAACGAGTTTCCAAAATACCAGCAAATATTTTTTCACCCAATCTTGATGATACTTTGTGGTAATGATCAATACAAAAATCACACTTGGCTCACCAAATTATGTTCTTCTAGGTTGAAGCGTTCGTCTACAGTAGCAGTATTTATATTTAGGTTTCCCTCTTTTCGCTCCTATACAGATAGATGAATTTCGATCTCTAAATCCAACATGGTTTGTAGTAGCATTTTGAAACTTCACAAAATAAAGGAGTTCTCAGTTTTGTCTCTATGGTTTGTTTCCTCTTCAAGTTGCCATAGGGACAGAATGTGGAAAACCACTTTCATTGAGAGGGGTTGCCAAGCTTCTAAGAAAAAACGAGTTTCCGAAATACCAGCAAATATTTTTTCACCCAATCTTTATGATACTTGGTGGTAATGATCAGCACACAAATCCCACTTGGCTCACCAAATTATGTTCTTCTAGGTTGAAGCGTTCGTCTACAGTAGCAGTTTTTATATTTAGGTTTCAGTCTGTTCTCTCCTATATAGATAGATGAATTTGGTACTCTAAATCCAACATGGTTTGTAGTAGCTCTTTGAAACTTGACAAAATAAAGTAGTTCTCAGTTTTGTCTCTATGGTTTGTTTTCTCGTGAGTAGCCCTAGGCACAGACTGTGGAAAAGCACTTTCATTGAAAGGGTTGCCAAGCTTCCGAGAAATTACGAGTTTCCGAAATACCAGCAAATATTTTTTCACCCAATCTTGATGATACATGGTGGTAATGATCGGTACACAAATCCCACTTGGCTCACCAATTTTTGTTTTTCTATTTTGAAGCTTTCGTTTATAGTAGCAGTTTATATTTTTAGGTATCCCTCTGTTCTCTCCTATATAGATAGATGGATTTGGAACTCTAAATCCAACATGGTATGTAGTAGCTCTTTGAAACTTCACAAAATAAAGGAGTTCTCAGTTTTGTCCCTATGGTTTGTTTCCTATCCAAGTAGTCCTAGGCACTGCCTGTGGAAAAGCACATTCATTGAGAGGGATTGCCAAGCTTCTAAGAAATAACGAGGTCCCGAAATACCAGCAAATATTTTTTCACCCAATCTTGATGATACTTGGTGGTAATGATCAGTACACAAATCCCACTTGGCTCACCAAATTTTGTTCTTCTAGGTTGAAGCGTTCTTCTACAGTAGCAGTTTTTATATTTAGGTTTCACTCTGTTCTTTCCTATATAGATAGATGAATTTGGAACTCTAAATCCAACATGGTTTGTAATAGCTCTTTGAAAGTTGACAATATAAAGGAGTTCTCAGTTTTGTCTCTATGGTTTGTATAGTCTTCAAGTAGCCCTAAGCAGAGACTGTGGAAAAGCACTTTCATTGAAAGGGATTTCCAAGCTTCCAAGAAATTGCGAGTTTCTTAGATACCAGCAAACATTTTTACACCCAATCTTGATGATACGTGGTAGTAATGACAAGTACACAAATCCCATTTGGCTCACCAAATTTTGTTCTTCTAGGTTGAAGCGTTCGTCTACAGTAGCAGTTTCTATATTTCGGTTTCCCTCTGTTATCTCTTATATAGTTAGATGAATTTAAAACTCTAAATCCAACATGGTTTGTAGTAGCTCTTTGAAACTTGACTAAAAAAAGAAGTTTTCAGTTTTGTCTCTATGGTTTATTTCCTCTTCACGTAGCCCTAAGCAGAGACTGTGGTAAAGCACTTTCATTGAAAGTGGTTGCCAAGCTTCCAAGAAATTATGAGTTTCCGAAATACCAGCAAATATTTTTTCACCCAATCTTGATGATACTTGGTGGTAATGATCAGTACACAAATCCCACTTGGCTCACCAAATTGTGTTCTTCTAGGTTGAAGCGTTCGTCTACAGTAGCAGTTCTTATATGTAGGTTTTCCTCTGTTCTCTCCTATATAGATAGCTGAATTTGAAACTCTAAATCCAGCATGGTTTGTACCAGCTCTTTGAAACTTGACAAAATAAAGGAGTTCTCAGTTTTGTCTCTATGATTCGTTTCCTCCTCAAGTAGCCCTAGGCAAAGACTGTCTAAAAGCACTTTTATTGCGAGGGGTTGACAAGCTTCTAAGAAATAACGAGTTTCCGAAATATCAGCAAATATTTTTTCACCCAATCTTGATCATACTTTGTGGTAATGAACAGTACACAAATCCCACGTGGCTCACCAAATTTTGTTCTTCTAGGTTGAAGCGTTCGTCTACAGTAGCAGTGTTTATATTTAGGTTTCCCTCTGTTCTCTCCTATATAGATAGATGAATTTGGACCTCGAAATCCAACATGGTTTGTAGTAGCTCTTTGAAAGTTGACAATACAAAGTAGTTCTCAGTTTTGTCTCTATGGTTTGTATAGTCTTCAAGTAGCCCTAATCAGATACTGTGGAAAAGCACTTTCATTGAAAGGGATTTCCAAGCTTCCAAGAAATTACGAGTTTCTTAAATACCAGCAAATATTTTTTCACCCAATCTTGATGATACTTGGTGGTAATGATCAGTACACAAATCAAACTTGACTCACCAAATTTTGTTCTTCTAGGTTGAAGCGTTCGTCTAGAGTAGCAGTTTTTATATTTCTGTTTCACTCTATTCTCTCCTATACAGATAGATGAATTTGGAACACTAAATCCAACATGGTTTGTAGTAGCTCTTTGAAACTTGACAAAATAAAGGAGTTCTCAGTTTTGTCTCTATGGTTTGTTTCCTCTTCAAGTAGCCCTAGGCATAGACTGTCTAAAAGCACTTTTATTCGAGGGGTTGCCAAACTTCTAAGAAATAACGAGTTTCCGAAATACCAGCAAATATTTTTTCACCCAATCTTGATGATACTTTTGGTAATGAACAGTACACAAATCCCACTTGGCTCACCAAATTTTGTTCTTCTAGGTTGAAGCGTTCGTCTACAGTAGCAGTATTTATATTTAAGTTTCCCTCTGTTCTCTCCTATATAGATAGATGAATTTGGAACTCTAAATCCATCATGGTTTGTAGTAGCTCTTTGAAAGTTGACAATACAAAGTAGTTCTCAGTTTTGTCTCTATGGTTTGTATAGTCTTCAAGTAGCCCTAAGCGGAGACTGTGGAAAAGCACTTTCATTGAAAGGAATTTCCAAGCTTCCAAGAAATTGCGAGTTTCTTAAATACCAGCAAATATTTTTACACCCAATCTTGATGATACGTGGTGGTAATGACAAGTACACAAATCCCACTTGGCTCACCAAATTATGTTCTTCTAGGTTGAAGCATTCGTCTACAGTAGTCGTTTTTATATTTAGGTTTCCCTATGTTCTCTCTTTCTTAGATAGATGAATTTTGAACTCTAAATCCACTTGGTTTGTAGTCGCTCTTTGAAACTTGACCAAAAAAAGTAGTTTTCAGTTTTGTCTCTATGGTTTGTTTCCTCTTCAAGTAGCCCTAAGCAGAGACTGTGGTAAAGCACTTTCATTGAAAGGGGTTGCCAAGCTTCCAAGAAATTACGAGTTTCCGAAATACCAGCAAATATTTTTTCACCCAATCTTGATGATACTTGGTGGTAATGATCAGTACACAAATCCCACTTGGCTCACGAAATTGTGTTCTTCTAGGTTGAAGCGTTCGTCTACAGTAGCAGTTTTTATATGTATTTTTTCCTCTGTTCTCTCCTATATAGATAGATGAATTTGAAACTCTAAATCCAACATGGTTTGTACTAGCTCTTTGAAACTTGACAAAATAAAGGAGTTTTCAGTTTTGTCTCTATGGTTTGTTTCCTCTTCAAGTAGCCCTAGGCACAGACTCTGGAAAAGCAAATTCATTGAGAGGGGTTGCCAAGCTTCTAAGAAATAACAAGTTTCCGAAATACCAGCAAATATTTTTCCCCCAATCTTGATGATACTTGGTGGTAATGATCAGTACACATATCCCACTTGGCTCACAAAATTTTGTTCTTCTGGGTTGAAGCGTTCGTCTACAGAAGCAGTTTTTATATTTAGGATTCCCTCTGTTCTGTCCTATATAGATAGATGAATTTGGAACTCTAAATCAAACATGGTTTGTAGTAGCTCTTTGAAACTTGACAAAATAAAAGAGTTCTCAGTTTTGTCTCTATGATTTGTTTCTTATTCAAGTAGCCATAAGCAGAGACTGTGGGAAAGCACTTTCATTGAAAGGGGTTGCCAAGCTTCCAAGAAATTACGAGTTTCCAAAAAACCAGAAAATATTTTTCACCCAATCTTGATGATACTTGGTGGTAATGATCAGTACACAAATCCCACTTGGCTCACCAAATTGTGTTCTTCTAGGTTGAAGCGTTTGTCTACAGTAGAAGTTTTTATATGTAGGTTTCCTCTGTTCTCTCCTATATAGATAGATGAATTTGAAACTCTAAATCCAACATGGTTTGTACTAGCTCTTTGAGTCATGACTAAATAAAGGAGTTCTCAGTTTTTTCTCTATGGTTTGTTTCCTCTTCAAGTAGCCCTAGGCACAGACTGTCTAAAAGCACTTTTATTGCGAGGGGTTGCCAAGCTTCTAAGAAATAACAAGTTTCCGAAATACCAGTAAATATTTTTTCACACAATCTTGATGATACTTTGTGGTAATGATCAGTACAAAATCACACTTGGCTCAACAAATTTTGTTCTTCTAGGTTGCAGCGTTCGTCTACAGTAGCAGTATTTATATTTAGGTTTCCCTCTGTTCTCTCCTATATAGATAGATGAATTTGGAACTCTAAATCCAACATGGTTTGTAGTACCATTTTGAAACTTCACAAAATAAAGGAGTTCTCAGTTTTGTCTCTATGGTTTGTTTCCTCTTCAAGTAGCCATAGGCACAGAATGTGGAAAAGCACTTTCATTGAGAGTGGTTGCCAAATTCCAAGAAATAACGAGTTTCCGAAATACCAGCAAATATTTTTTCACCCAATCATGATGATACATGGTGGTAATCATCGGTACACAAATCCCACTTGGCTCACCAATTTTTGATTTTCTAGTTTGAAGCTTTCGTTTACACTAGCAGTTTATATTTTTAGGTATCCCTCTGTTCTCTCCTATATAGATAGATGAATTTGGAACTCTAAATCCAACATGGTATGTAGTAGCTCTTTGAAACTTGACAAAATAAAGGAGTTCTCAGTTTTGTCTCTATGGTTTGTATCCTCTCCAAGTAGCCCTATTCACTGACTGTGGAAAAGCACTTTCATTGAGAGGGATTGCAAAGCTTCTAAGAAATAACGAGTTCCCGAAATACCAGCAAATATTTTTTCACCCAATCTTGATGATACTTGGTGGAAATGATCAGTACACAAATCCCACTTGGCTTACCAAATTTTGTTCTTCTAGTTTGAAGCGTTCTTCTACAGTAGTAGTTTTTATATTTAGGTTTCACTCTGTTCTTTCCTATATAGATAGATGAATTTGGAACTCTAAATCCATCATGGTTTGTAGTAGCTCTTTGAAACTTGACAAAACAAAGTAGTTCTCAGTTTTGTCTCTATGGTTTGTATAGTCTTCTAGTACCCCTATGCAGAGACTGTGGAAAAGCACTTGCATTGAAAGGGGTTTCCCAGCTTCCAAGAAATTGCGAGTTTCTAAAATACCAGCAAATATTTTTTCACCCAATTTTGAGGACACGTGGTGGTACTGACAAGTACAAAAATCCCACTTGGCTCACCAAATTGTGTTCTTCTAGGTTGAAGCGTTCATTTACATTTGCAGTTTTTATTTTTAGGTTTCACTCTGTTCTCTCCTATATAGATACATGAATTTGGACCTCGAAATCCAACATGGTTTGTAGTAGCTCTTTGAAAGTTGAAAAAATAAAGGAGTTCTCAGTTTTGTCTCTATGGTTTGTATAGTCTTCAAGTAGCCCTAAGCAGAGACTGTGGAAAAGCACTTTCATTGAAAGGGATTTCCAAGCTTCCAAGAAATTGCGAGTTTCTTAAATACCAGCAAATATTTTTACACCCAATCTTGATGATACGTGGTGGTAATGACAAGTACACAAATCCCATTTGGCTCACCAAATTTTGTTCTTCTAGGTTGAAGCGTTCGTCTACAGTAGCAGTTTCTATATTTCGGTTTCCCTCTGTTATCTCTTATATAGATAGATGAATTTAAAACTCTAAATCCAACATGGTTTGTAGTAGCTCTTTGAAACTTGACCAAAAAAAGAAGTTTTCAGTTTTGTCTCTATGGTTTGTTTCCTCTTCATGTAGCCCTAAGCAGAGACTGTGGTAAAGCACTTTCATTGAAAGTGGTTGCCAAGCTTCCAAGAAATTACGAGTTTCCGAAATACCAGCAAATATTTTTTAACCCAATCTTGATGATACTTGGTGGTAATGATCAGTACACAAATCCCACTTGGCTCACCAAATTGTGTTCTTCTAGGTTGAAGCGTTCGTCTAGAGTAGCAGTTTTTATATTTAGGTTTCACTCTATTCTCTCCTATACAGATAGATGAATTTGGAACTCTAAATCCAACATGGTTTGTAGTAGCTCTTTGAAACTTCACAAAATAAAGGAGTTCTCAGTTTTGTCTCTATGGTTTGTTTCCTCTTCAAGTAGCCCTAGGCACAGACTGTGGAAAAGCACTTTCATTGAGAGGGGTTGCCGAGCTTCCAAGAAATAATGATTTTCCGAAATACCAGCAATATTTTTTCACCCAATCTTGATGATACGTGTTGGTAAAGACAAGTACAAAAATCCCACTTGGCTCACCAAATTTTGTTCTTCTAGTTTGAAGCGTTCGTCTACAGTAGCAGTTTTTATATGTAGGTTTCACTCTGTTCTCTCTTATATAGATAGATGAATTTGGAACACTTAATCCAACATGGTTTGAAGTAGCTCTTTGAAACTTGACTAAATAAAGTAGTTTTCAGTTTTGTCTCTATGGTTTGTTTTCTCTTCAAGTCGCCCTAGGCACAGACTTTTTAAAAGCACTTTCTTTGAAATGGGTTGCCAAGCTTCCAAGAAATTACGAGTTTCCGAAATCCCAGCAAATATTTTTTCAACCAATCTTGTTGATACGTGGTGGTAATGACAAGTACACAAATCCCATTTGGCTCACCAAATTTTGTTCTTCTAGGTTCAAGCGTTCGTCTACAGTAGCAGATTCTATATTTAGGTTTCTCTCTGTTATCTCTTATATAGATAGATGAATTTCAAACTCTAAATCCAACATGGTTTGTAGTAGCTCTTTGAAACTTGACCAAAAAAAGTAGTTTTCAGTTTTGTCTCTATGGTTTTTTTCCTCTTCAAATAGCCCTAAGCAGAGACTGTGGTAAAGCACTTTCATTGAAAGGGGTTGCCAAGCTTCCATGAAATTACGAGTTTCCGAAATACCAGCAAATATTTTTTCACCCAATCTTGATGATACTTGGTGGTAATGATCAGTACACAAATCCCACTTGGCTCACGAAATTGTGTTCTTCTAGGTTGAAGCGTTCGTCTACAGTAGCAGTTTTTATATGTATTTTTTCCTCTGTTCTCTCCTATATAGATAGATGAATTTGAAACTCTAAATCCAACATGGTTTGTACTAGCTCTTTGAACCTTGACAAAATAAAGGAGTTCTCAGTTTTGTCTCTATCGTTTGTATCCTCTTCAAGTAGCCCTAGGCATAGACTGTGGAAAAACACTTTCATTAGAGGTGTTGCCAAGCTTCTAAGAAATAACGAGTTTCCGAAATACCAGCAAATAGTTTTTTCACCCAATCTTGATGATACTTGGTGGTAATGATCGGTACAAAAATCCCACTTGGCTCACCAACTTTGGTCCTTCAAGGTTAAAGCGTTCGTTGACAGTAGCAGTTTATATTTTTAGGGTTCCCTCTGTTCTCTCCTATATAGATTGATGAATTTGAAACTCTAAATCCAACATGGTTTGTAGTACCTCTTTGAAAGTTGACAAAATAAAGGAGTTCTCCGTTTTGTCTCTATGGTGTGTTTCCTCTTCAAGTATCCCTAGGCAGAGACTGTGGAAAAGCATTTTAATTGAGAGGGGTTACCAAGCTTCTAAGAAATAACGAGTTTCCGAAATACCAGCAAATATTTTTTCACCCAATCTTGATGATACGTGGTGGTAATGACAAGTACACAAATCCCATTTGGCTCATCAAATTTTGTTTTCTAGGTTTAAGCGTTCGTCTACAGTAGCAGTTTTTATGTGTAGGTTTCACTCTGTTCTCTCCTATGTAGATAGATGGATTTGGAACTCTAAATCCAACATGGTTTGTACTAGCTATTTGAAAGTTGACAAAATAAAGGAGTTCTCAGGTTTGTCTCTATAATTTGTTTCCTCTTCAAGTAGCCCTAAGCAGAGACTGTGGAAAAGCACTTTGTTTGAAAGGGGTTGCCAAGCTTCCAAGAAATTACGAGTTTCAAGCCATATAAGCAAATATTTTTTTCACCCAATCTTGATGATACTTGGTGTTAACTCAAGTACAAAAATCCCACTTGGCTCACCAAATTTTGTTATCTAGGTTGAAACGTTCGTCTACAGTAGTCGTTTTTATATTTAGGTTTCCCTCTGTTCTCTCCTATATAGATAGATGAATTTGGAACTCTAAATCCAACATGGTTTGTAGTCGCTCTTTGAAACTTGACAAAAAAAAGTAGTTCTCAGTTTTGTCTCTATAATTTGTTTCCTCTTCAAGTAGCCCTAAGCAGAGAATGTGGAAAAGCACTTTCATTGAAAGGGGTTGCCAAGCTTCCAAGAAATAATGAGTTCCGTTATACCAGCAAATATTTTTTTCACTCAATCTTGATGATACGTGGTGGTAATGATCGGTACACAAATCCCACTTGGCTCACCAAGTTTTTTTCTTCTAGGTTGAAGCTTTCGTTTACAGTAGCAGTTTTTATTTTTAGGTTTCCCTCTGTTCTCTCCTATATAGATAGATGAATTTGGAACTCTAAATCCAACATGGTTTGTAGTCGCTCTTTGAAACTTGACAAAATAAAGGAGTTCTCACTTTTGTCTCTATGGTTTGTTTCCTATTACAGTAGCCCGAAGCACAGACTGTGGAAAAGCACTTTCATTGAAAGGGGTTGCCAAGCTTCTAAGAAATAACGAGTTTCCGAAATACCAGCAAATATTTTTTCAGCCAATGTTTTTGATACTTGGTAGTAATGATCGGTACACAAATCCAACTTGACTCACCAAATTATGGTCTTCTATGTTGAAGCGTTCGTTTACAGTAGCAGTTTATATTTTTAGGTTTCCCTCTGTTCTCTCTTATATAGATAGATGAATTTGGAACTCTAAATCCAACATGGTTTGGAGTAGCTCTTTTAAACTTGACAAAATAAAGGAGTTCTCAATTTTGCCTGTATGGTTTGTTTCCTCTTCAAGTAGCCCTAGGCACAGACTTTGGAAAAGCACTTTCATTGAGAGGGGTTGCCAAGCTTCTAAGAAATAAAGAGTTTCCGAAATGCCAGCAAATATTTTTTCAACCAATATTGATGATACTTGGTGGTAATGGTGAGTACACCAATCCCACTTGGCTCACCAAATTTTGTTCTTCAAGGTTGAAGCGTTCGTCAACAGTAGCAGTTTTTATATGTAGGTTTCACTCGGTTTTCTATTATATAGATATGTGAATTTGGAACTCTAAATCCAACATGGTTTGTAGTAGCTCTTTGAAACTTGACAAAATAAAGGAGTTCTCAGTTTTGTCTCTATGGTTTGTTTCCTCTTCAAGTAGCCCTAAGCAGAGACTGTGGAAAAGCACTTTCATTGAATGGGGTTGCCAAGCTTCCAAGAAATTTCGAGTTTCCGAAATACCAGCAAATATTTTTTCACCCAATCTGGATGATACGTGGTGGTAATGACAAGTACACAAGTCCCACTTGACTCACCAAATTTTGTTCTTCTAGGTTGAAGCGTTAGTCTACAGTAGTCGTTTTTATATTTAGGTTTCCCTCTGTTCTCTCCTTTATAGATAGATCAATTTGGAACTCTAAATCCAACATGGATTGTAGTCGCTCTTTGAAACTTGACAAAAAAAAATGTAGTTCTCAGTTTTGTCTCTATGGTTTGTTTCCTTTTCAAGTAGCCCTAAGCAGAGACTGTCGAAAAGCACTTTCGTTGAAAGGGCTTCCAAGCTTCCAAGAAATAACGAGTTTCCAAATTACCAGCAAATATTTTTCCACCCAATTTTGATGATACTTGGTGGTAATGATCGGTACACAATTCCACTTGACTCACCAAATTTTGATCTTTTAGGTTGAAGCGTTCTTTTACAGTAGCAGTTTATATTTTTAGCTTTCCCTCTGTTCTCTCCTATGTAGATAGATGAATTTGGAACTCTAAATCCAACATGGTTAGTAGTAGCCCTTTGAAACTTGACAAAAAAAAAGGAATTCTCAGTTTTGTCTCTAAGATTTGTTTCCTCTTCATGTATCCCTAAGCAGAGAGTGTGGAAAAGCACTTTCATTGAAAGGGGTTGCCAAGCTTCCAAGAAATTACGAGTTTCCGAAATACCAGCAAATATTTTTTCACCCAATCTTGATGATACGTGGTGGTCATGATCGGTACACAAATCCCACTTGACTCACCAAATTTTGTTCTTCTAGGTTGAAGCTTTCGTTTACAGTAGCAGTTTTTATTTTTAGGTTTCCCTCTGTTCTCTCCTATATAGATAGATGAATTTGGAACTCTAAATCCAACATGGTTTGTAGTCGCTCTTTGAAACTTGACAAAATAAAGGAGTTCTCACTTTTGTCTCTATGGTTTGTTTCCTATTACAGTAGCCTGAAGCACAGACTGTGGAAAAGCAGTTTCATTGAAAGGGGTTGCCAAGCTTCTAAGAAATAACGAGTTTCCGAAATACCAGCAAATATTTTTTTAAGCCAATGTTTTTGATACTTGGTAGTAATGATCGGTACACAAATCCCACTTGACTCACCAAATTATGGTCTTCTATGTTGAAGCGTTCGTTTACAGTAGCAGTTTATATTTTTAGGTTTCCCTCTGTTCTCTCTTATATACATAGATGAATTTGGAACTCTAAATCCAACATGGTTTGGAGTAGCTCTTTTAAACTTGACAAAATAAAGGAGTTCTCAGTTTTGCCTGTATGGTTTGTTTCCTCTTCAAGTAGCCCTAGGCACAGACTTTGGAAAAGCACTTTCATTGAGAGGGGTTGCCAAGCTTCTAAGAAATAAAGAGTTTCCGAAATGCCAGCAAATATTTTTTCAACCAATATTGATGATACTTGGTGGTAATGGTGAGTACACCAATCCCACTTGGCTCACCAAATTTTGTTCTTCAAGGTTGAAGCGTTCGTCAACAGTAGCAGTTTATATGTAGGTTTCACTCTGTTTTCTATTATATAGATATGTGAATTTGGAACTCTAAATCCAACATGGTTTGTAGTAGCTCTTTGAAACTTGACAAAATAAAGGAGTTCTCAGTTTTGTCTCTATGGTTTGTTTCCTCTTCAAGTAGCCCTAAGCAGAGACTGTGGAAAAGCACTTTCATTGAATGGGGTTGCCAAGCTTCCAAGAAATTTCGAGTTTCCGAAATACCAGCAAATATTTTTTCACCCAATCTGGATGATACGTGGTGGTAATGACAAGTACACAAGTCCCACTTGACTCACCAAATTTTGTTCTTCTAGGTTGAAGCGTTAGTCTACAGTAGTCGTTTTTATATTTAGGTTTCCCTCTGTTCTCTCCTTTATAGATAGATCAATTTGGAACTCTAAATCCAACATGGATTGTAGTCGCTCTTTGAAACTTGACAAAAAAAATGTAGTTCTCAGTTTTGTCTCTATGGTTTTGTTTCCTCTTCAAGGTAGCCCTAAGCAGAGACTGTCGAAAAGCACTTTCGTTGAAAGGGCTTCCAAGCTTCCAAGAAATAACGAGTTTCGAAATTACCAGCAAATATTTTTCCACCCAATCTTGATGATACTTGGTGGTAATGATCGGTACACAATTCCACTTGACTCACCAAATTTTGATCTTTTAGGTTGAAGCGTTCTTTTACAGTAGCAGTTTATATTTTTAGCTTTCCCTCTGTTCTCTCCTATGTAGATAGATGAATTTGGAACTCTAAATCCAACATGGTTAGTAGTAGCCCTTTGAAACTTGACAAAAAAAAAGGAATTCTCAGTTTTGTCTCTAAGATTTGTTTCCTCTTCATGTATCCCTAAGCAGAGAGTGTGGAAAAGCACTTTCATTGAAAGGGGTTGCCAAGCTTCCAAGAAATTACGAGTTTCCAAAATACCAGCAAATATTTTTTCACCCAATCTTGATGATACGTGGTGGTCATGATCGGTACACAAATCCCACTTGACTCACCAAATTTTGTTCTTCTAGGTTGAAGCGTTCGTTTACAGTAGCAGTTTTTATTTTTAGGTTTTCCTCTGTTCTCTCCTATATAGATAGATGAACTTGAAACTCTTAATCCAACATGGTTTGTAGTAGCTCTTTGAAACTTGACAAAGTAAAGGGTTCTCACTTTTGTCTCTATGGTTTGTTTCCTATTCAAGTAGCCCTAGGCACAGACTGTGGAAAAGCACTTTCATTGAGAGTGGTTGCCAACTTCTAAGAAATAACGAGTTTCCGAAATACCAGCAAATATTTTTTCACCCAATCTTGATGATACTTGCTGGTAATGATCAGTACCCAAATCCCACTTGGCTCACCAAATTTTGTTCTTCTAGGTTGATGTGATCGTCTACAATCGCAGTTTTTATATTTAGGTTTCACTCCGTTCTCTTCTATATAGATAGATGAATTTGGAACTCTAAGTCCAACATGATTTGTAGTAGCTCTTTGAAACTTGACAAAATAAAGGAGTTCTCAATTTTGTCTCTATGGTTTGTTTTTTCTGCAAGTAGCCATAGGCACAGACTGTGGAAAAGCACTTTCATTGAGAGGGTTTGCAAAGCTTCTAAGAAATAACGAGTTTCAGAAATATCAGGAAATATTTTTTTCAACCAATCTTGATGATACTTGATGGTAATGATCAGTACACAAATCCCACTTGGCTCACCAAATTGTGTTCTTCTAGGTTGAAACGTTCGTCTACAGTACCAGTTTTTATCTGTAGGTTTCACTTTTTTTTCTATTATATAGGTAGATGAATTTGGAACTCTAAATCCAACATGGTTTGTAGTAGCTCTTTGAAACTTGACAAAATAAAGGAGTTCTCAGTTTTGTCTCTATTGTTGTCTCCTCTTCAAGTAGCCCTAGGCACACACTGTGGAATAGCACTTTCATTGAGATTGGTTGCCAAGCTTTTAAGAAATAACGAGTTTCCGAAATACCAGCAAATGTTGTTTCACCCCATCTTGATGACACTTGGTGGTAATGATCAGTACACAAATCCCACATGGCTCTCCAAACTTTGTTTTGTAGGTTGAAGCGCTCGCCTACAGTAGTCGTTTTTATATTTAGGTTTCCCTCTGTTCTCTCCCATATAGATAGATGAATTTGGAACTCTAACTCCAACATGGTTTGTAGTCGCTCTTTGAAACTTGACAAAAAAAAAGTAGTTCTCAGTTTTGTCTCTATGGTTTGTTTCCTCTTCAAATAGCCCTAGGCACAGACTGAGGAAAAGCACTTTCATTTGAGAGGGGTTGCCAAGCTTCTAAGAAATAACGAGTTTCTGAAATACCAGCAAATATTTTTTCATCCAATCTTGAAGATACTTGGTGGTAATGATCAGTACACAAATCCCACTTGGCTCACCAAATTTTGTTCTTCAAGGTTGAATCGTTTGTCTACAGTAGCAGTTTTTATATTTAGGTTCACTCTGTTCTCTTCTATATAGATAGATGAATTTGGAACTCTAAATCCAACATGGTTTGTTGTAGCTTTTTGAAACTTGAAAAAATAAAAATGTTCTCAGTTTTGTCTCTACAATTTGTTTCCTCTTCAAGTAGCCCTAAGCAGAGACTGTTGAAAAGCACTTTCATTGAAAGGGGTTGCCAAACTTCCAAGAAATTACGAGTTTCTGAAATACCAGCAAATATTTTTTCATCCAATCTTGATGACACGTGGTGGTAAAGACAAGCACACAAATCCCACATGGCTCACCAAATATTGTTCTTCTTGTTTGAAGCGTTCGTTTAAAGTAGCAGTTTTTATTTTTAGGTTTTCTTCTTTTCTATTGTATATAGATAGACGAATTTGGAACTCTAAATCCAACATTGTTTGTAGTAGCTCTGTGAAACTTGACATAAAAAAGTAGTTCTCAGTTCTGTCTCTGTGATTTGTTTCCTCTTCAAGTATCCCTAAGCAGAGACTGTGGAAACGCACTTTCATTGAGAGGGGTTGCCAAGCTTCCCAGAAATTACGAGTTCCCGAAATAGCAGCAAATATTTTTTCAAAAATCTGGATGATACGTGGTGGTAATGACAAGAACAAAAATCCCACTTGACTCACCAAATTTTGTTCTTCTAGGTTGAAGCGTTCGTTTACAGTACCTGTTTTTATTTTAAGGTTTCCCTCTGGTTTCTCCTATATAGATAGATGAATTTGGAATTCTAAATGCAACATGGTTAATAGTGGCTCTTTGAAACTTTACAAAATAAAGTACTTCTCAGTTTTTGTCTCTCTGGATTGTTTCCTCTTCAAGTATCCCTAGGCACAGACTGTGGAAAAGCACCTTCATTGAGAGGGGTTGCCAAGATTCCCAGAAATTACGAGTTCCCGAAATAGCAGCAAATATTTTTTCACACAATCTGGATGATACGTGGTGGTAATGACAAGTACACAAATCCCACTTGGCTCACCAAATTTTGTTCTTCTAGGTTGAAGCTTCCGTCTACAGTAGCAGTTTTTATATTTAGATTTCCCTCTGTTCTCTCCTATATAATTAGTTGAATTTGGAACTCTAAATCCAACATGGTTTGTAGTAGCTCTTTGAAACTTGAAAAAATAAAGGAGTTCTCAGTTTTGTCTCTATGGTTTGATTTTTCTTCAAGAAGCCCTAGCCACAGACTCTGAAAAAGCACTTTCATTGAGAGGGGTTGAAATGCTTCTAAGAAATAACTAGTTTCCCAAATACCAGCATATATTTTTTCACGCAATCTTGATGATACGTGGTGGAAATGACAAGTACACAATCCCACTTGGCTCACCTAATTTTGTACTTCTCGGTAGAAGCGTTCTTTTACAGTAGCAGTTTTTATTTTTAGTTTTCACTCTGTTCTCTCCTATATAGATAGATGAATTTGGAACTCTAAATGCAACATGGTTTGTAGCAGCTCTTTGATACTTGACAAAATAAAGGAGTTCTCAGTTTTGCCTCAATGGTTTGTTTCCTCTTCAAGTAGCCCTAGCCACAGACTGTGGTAAAGCACTTTCATTGAGAGGGGTTGCCAGGCTTCTAAGAAATAACGAGTTTCCGAAATAAAAGCAATTATCTTTCACCCAATCTTGATGAATCTTGGTATTAATGATAAGTGCACAAATCCCACTTGGCTCACCAAATTTTGTTCTTCTATGTGAAGCGTTCGGCTACAGTAGCAGTTTTTTATATTTAGGTTTTTCTCTGTTCACTCCTATATAGATAGATGAATATGGAACTCTAAATCCAACATGGTTTGTAGTAGCTCTTTAAAACTTGACAAAAAAAGTAGTTCTCATTTTTTCTCTATGGTTTGTTTCCTCTTCAAGTAGCCCTAAGCAGAGACTGTGGAAAAGCACTTTCATTGAAAGGGGTTGCCAATCTTCCAAGAAATTACGAGTTTCCGAAACACCAGCAAATATTTTTTCACCCAATCTTGATGATACGTGGTGGTAATGACAAGTACACAAATCCCACTTGGCTCACCAAATTTTGTTCTTCTAGGTTGAAGCGTTCGTGTACAGTAGCAGTTTTTATTTTTGGGTTTCACTCTGTTCATATATATATATATATATATATATATATATATATATATATATATAGATGAATTTGGAACTCTAAATCCAACATGGTTTCTAGTAGCTATTTGAATGTTGATAAAATAAAGGACTTCTCAGTTTTGTCTCTATGGTTTGTTTCCACTTCAATAGCCCTAGGCACAGACTGTAGAAAAGCACTTGCATTGAAAGGGGATGCCAAGCTTCCAAGGAATAACGAGTTTCCGAAACACCAGCAAATATTTTTTCACCCAATCTTGATGATACTTGGTGTAATGATCGGTAAACAAATCCCACTTTACTCACCAAATTTTGTTCTTCTAGGTTGAAGCGTTTGTTTACAGTAGCTGTTTATATTTTTAGGTTTCCCTCTGTTCTCTCCTATATAGATAGATGAATTTGGAACTCTAAATCCAACATGGTTTGTAGTAGCGCTTTGAAACTGGACAAAATAAAGTAGTTCTCAGTTTTGTCTCTATGGTTTGTTTCCTCTTCCAGTAGCCCTCCGCACAGACTGTGGAAAAGCACTTTCATTGAGAGGGGTTGCCAGGCTTCTAAGAAATAACGAGTTTCCGAAATACCAGCAAATAGTTCTTCACCCAATCTTGATGATACTTGGTGGTAATGATCAGGACACAAATCCCACTTGGCTCACCAAATTTGGTTCTTCTAGGTTGAAGCGTTCGTCTACAGTTGCAGTTTTTATATTTAGGTTTCCCTCTGTTCTCTCCTATATAGATAGATGAATTTGGACTCTAAATGCAACATGGTTTGTAGTAGCTCTTTGAAATTTGAGAAAATAAAGGAGTTCTAAGTTTTGTCTCTATGGATTGTTTCCTCTTAAAGTAGCCCTAGGCACAGAGTGTGGAAAAGCAATTTCATTGAGAGGGGTTGCCAAGTTTCCAAGAAATATCGAGTTTCCGAAATACCAGCAAATTTTTTTTCACTCAATCTTGATGATGCTTGGTGGTAATGATCAGAACACAAATCCCACATGACTCACAAAATTTTGTTGTTCTAGTTTGAAGCGTTCGTTTACAGTAGCCGTTTTTATTTTTAGGTTTCACTCTGTTCTCTCCTATATAGATAGATGAATTTTGAACTATTAATCCAACATGGTTTGTAGTAGCTCTTTGAAAGTTGACAAAATAAAGTAGTTGTCAGTTTTGTCTATTTGGTTTGTTTCCTCTTCAATAGCCCTAGGCACAGACTGTCGAAAAGCACTTGCATTGAAAGGGGTTGCCAAGCTTCCTAGGAATAACTGTTTTGCGAAATACCAGCAAATATTTTTTTACCCAATCTTGATGATACTTGGTGGTAATGATCAGGATACAAATCCAACTTGGCTCACCAAATTTTGTTCTTATAGGTGGAAGCGTTCGTCTACAGTAGCAGTTTTTATATTTATGTTTCACTCTGTTCTCTCTTATATAGATAGATGAATTTGGAACTCTAAATCCAACATGGTTTGTAGTAGCTTTTGAATCTTGACAAAAAAAGGATTTCTCAGTTTTGTCTCTATGGTTTGTTTCCTCTTCAAGTAGACCTAGGCACAGACTGTAGAAAAACACTTTTATTGAGAGGGGTTGCCAAACTTCTTAGAAATAACGAGTTTCCGAAATACCAGCAAATATTTTTTCACCCAATATTGATGATACGTGGTGGTAATGATCGGTACACAAATCCCACTTGGCTCACCAGATTTTGTTCTTCTAGGTTGAAGCGTTAGTTTAGAGTAGCAGTTGTTATATTTAGGTTTCCCTCTGTTCTCTCCTATATAGATGAATTTGGAACTCTAAATCCAACATGGTTTGTAGTCGCTCTTTGAAACTTGACAAAAAAAAAGTAGTTCTCAGTTTTTGCTCTATGGTTTGTATCCTCTTAATGTATCCCTAAGAAGAGACTGTGGAAAAGCAGTTTCATTGAAAGGGGTTGCCCAGCTTCCAAGAAATTTCGAGTTTTTGAAATACCAGCAAATATTTTTTCACCCAATCTTTATGATACGTGGTGGTAATGATCGGTACAAAAATCCCACTTGGCTCACCAAATTTTGTTCTTCTAGGTTGAAGCGTTAGTTTACAGTAGCAGTTTTTATTTTTAGGTTTCCCTTTGTTCTCTCCTATATTGATAGATGAATTTGGAACTCTAAATCCAACATGGTTTGTAGTAGCTGTTTGAAACTTGACAAAACAAAGTAGTTCTCAGTTTTGTCTCTATGGTTTGTATAGTCTTCAAGTAGCCCTAAGCAGAGAGTGTGGAAAAGCACTTTCATTGAAAGGGGTTTCCAAACTTCTAAGAAATAACGAGTTTCCGAAATAGCAGCAAATACTTTTTCACCCAATCTTGATGATACTTGGTGGTAATGACAAGTACACAAATCCCACTTGGCTCACCAAATTGTGTTCTTCTAGGTTGAAGTGTTAGTTTACAGTAGCAGTTTATATTTTTAGGTTTCCTTCTGTTCTCTCCTATATAGATAGCTGATTTTGGAACTCAAAATCCAGCATGGTTTGTAGTAGCGCTTGAAACTTGACAAAAAAAAAGTAGTTCTCAGTTTTGTCTCTATGATTTGTTTCCTCTTCAAGTAGCCCTAAGCAGAGACTGTGGAAAAGCACTTTCATTGAAAGGAGTTGAAAAGCTTCCAAGAAATTACGAGTTTCCGAAATACCAGCAAATACTTTTTCACCCAATCTTGATGATACGTGGTGGTAATGACAAGTACACAAATCCCACTTGGCTCACCAAATTTCGTTCTTCTAGGTTGAAGCGTTCCTTTACAGTAGCAGTTTTTATTTTTAGCTTTCACTTTGTTCTCTCCTATATAGATAGATGAATTTGGAACTCTTAATCCAACATGGTTTGTAGTAGCTCTTTGAAATTTGACAAAATAAAGGAGTTCTCAATATTGTCTCTATGATTTGTTTCCTCTTCAAGTAGCCCTAAGCAGAGACTGTGGTAAAGCACTTTAATTGAAAGGGGTTGCCAAGCTTCCAAGAAACTACAAGTTTCCGAAATACCAGCATATATTTTTTCACGCAATCTTGATGATACTTGGTGGTAATGATCGGTACACAAATCCCACTTGACTCAACAAATTTTGTTCTTCTAGGTTTAAGCGTTCGTCTACAGTAGCAGTTTTTATATTTTGGTTTCACTCTGTTCTTTCTTATATAGATAGATGAATTTGGAACCCTAAATCCAACATGGTTTGTAGTAGCTCTTTGAAACTTGACAATATACAGGAGTTCTCAGTATCGTCTCTATGGTTTGTTTCCTCTTCAATAGCCATAGGCACAGACAGTGGAAATGCACTTTCATTTTGAGAGGTTGAAAGCTTCTACGAAATAACGAGTTTCAGAAATACTAGCAAATATTTTTTCACCCAATCTTGATGATACCTGGTGGTAATGATCGGTACACAATCCCTCTTTGCTCACCCAATTTTGCTCTTCTAGGTTGAAGTGTTCCTTTACAGTAGCAGTTTTTATTTTTAGGTTTCACTCTGTTCTCTCCCATATAGATAGATGAATTTGGAACTCTAAATCCAATGTGGTTTGTAGTAGCTCTTTGAGACTTGACAAAATAAAGAAGATCTCAGTTTTGTCTCTATTGTTTGTTTCCTCTTCAAGTAGCCCTAGGCACAGATTTTGGAAAAGCATTTTCATTGAGAGGGGTTGCCAAGCTTCTAAGAAATAAGGAGTTTTCGAAATACCAGCAAATATGTTTTCACCCAATCTGGATGATACGTGGTGGTAATGATCAGTACACAAATCCCACTTGGCTCACCAAATTTTGTTTTTCTAGGTTGAAGTGTTCGTTTACAGTAGCAGTTTATATTTTTAGGTTTCCCTCTGTTCTCTCCTATATAGATAGCTGAATTTGGAACTCAAAATCCAGCATGGTTTGTAGTAGCGCTTTGAAAATTGACAAAAAGAAGTAGTTCTCAGTTTTGTCTCTATGATTTGTTTCCTCTTCAAGTAGCCCTAAGCAGAGACTGTGAAAAAGCACTTTCATTGAAAGGAGTTGCCAAGCTTCCAAGAAATTACGAGTTTCCGAAATACCAGCAAATACTTTTTCACCCAATCTTGATGATACTTGGTGGTAATGATCAGGACACAAATCCCACTTGGCTCACCAAATTTGGTTCTTCTAGGTTGAAGCGTTCGTCTACAGTAGCAGTTTTTATATTTAGGTTTCACTCTCTTCTCTCCTATATAGATAGATGAATTTGGAACAGTAAATCCAACATGGTTTGTAGTAGCTCTTTGAAAATTGATAAAAAAGGAGTTCTCAGTTTTGTCTCTATGGTTTGTTTCCTCTTCAAGTAGCCCTATAAACAGACTTGGAAAAGCACTTTAATTGAGAGCGGTTGCCAAGCTTCTACGAAATAACGAGTTTCCGAAATAGCAGGAAATATTTTTTCACCCAATCTTGATGATACTTGGTGGTAATGATAAGTCCACAAATCGCACTTGGCTCAACAAATTTTGTTCTTCTGGGTTTAAGCGTTCTTCTACAGTAGAAGTTTTTATATTTATTTTTCACTCTGTTCTCTCTTATATAGATAGATGAATTTGGAACTCTAAATAAGACATGGTTTGTAGTAGCTCTTTAAAACTTGACAAAATACAGGAGTTCTCAGTATTGTCCCTATGGTTTGTTTCCACTTCAAGTCGCCCTAGGCACAGGCTGTGGAAATGCACTTTCATTGAAAGGGGTTGCCAAGCTTCCATGAAATAACGAGTTTCTGAAATACCAGCAAATATTTCTTCACCCAATCTTGATGATACTTGGTGTTAATGACAAGTACACAAATCCCACTTGGCTCACCAAATTGTGTTCTTCTAGTTTGAAGTGTTCGTTTACAGTAGCAGTTTTTATTTTTAGGTTTCACTTTGTTCTCTCCTATATAGATAGATGAATTTGGAACTCTAAATCCAACAAGGTTTGTAGTAGCTCTTTGAAACTTGACAAAAAAAAAGTAGTGCTCAGTTTTATCTCTATGATTTGTTTCCTCTTCACGTAGCCCTAAGCAGAGACTGTGGAAAAGCACTTTCATTGAAAGGGTTTGCCAAGCTAACAAAAAATTACGGGTTTCCGAAATACCAGCAAATATTTTTTCACCCAATCTTGATGATACTTCGTGTTAATTACAAGTACACAAATCCCACTTGGCTCACCAAATTTTGCTCTTCTACTTTGAAGCGTTCGTTTACAAGAGTAGTTTTCATTTTTAGGTTTCCCTCTGTTCTCTCCCATATAGATAGATGAATTTGGAACCCTAAATCCAACATGGTTTGTAGTAGCTCTTTGAAACTTGACAAAATAAAAATGTTCTCAGTTTTGACTCTGTGGTTTGTTTCCTCTTCATATAGCCTTGGCACAGACTGGGGAAAAGCACATTCATTGAGAGGGGTTGAAAAGCTTGTAAGAAATAACGAGTTTCTGAAATACCAGGAAATATTTTTTCACCCAATCCTGATGATACGTGGTGGTAATGATCAGTACACAAATACCACTTGGCTCACCAAATTGTGTTCTTCTAGGTTGAAGTGTTCGTTTACAGTAGCAGTTTATATTTTTAGGTTTCACTCTGTTCTCTCCCATATAGATAGATGAATTTGGAACTCTAAATCCAACATGGTTTGTAGTAGCTCTTTGAAAATTGACAAAATAAAGGAGTTCTCAGTTTTGTCTCTATGATTTGTTTCCTCTTCAAGTAGCCCTATGCAGAGACTGTGGAAAACCACTTTCATTGAAAGGGGTTGTCAAGCTTCCAAGAAATTACGAGTTTCCGAAATACCAGCAAATATTTTTTCACCCAATCTTGATGATACTTGGTACTAATGACAAGTACACAAATCCCAATTGGCTCACCAAATTTTGTTCTTCTAGGTTGAAGGGTTCGTTTACAGTAGCAGTTTATATTTTTAGGTTTCCCTCTGTTCTCTCCTATATAGATAGATGAATTTGGAACACTAAATCCAACATGGTTTGTAGTAGCTCTTTGAAACTTGACAAAATAGAAAGGTTCTCAGTTTTGTCTCTATTGTTTGTTTCCTCTTCAAATAGCCCTAGTCACAGAATGGGGAAAAGCACATTCATTGAGAGGGGTTGACAAGCTTCGAAGAAATAACGAGTTTTCGAAATACCAGCAAATATTTTTTCACCCACTTGATGATACGTGGTGGTAATGATCAGTACACAAATCCCACTTGGCTCAACAAATTGTGTTCTTCTAGGTTGAAGCGTTCGTTTACAGTAGCAGTTTTTATTTTTAGGTTTCACTCTGATCTTTTTTATATAGATATATGAATTTGGAACTCTAAATCCAACATGGATTGTAGTAGCTCTTTGAAACATGACAAAATGAAGAAGTTCTCAGTTTTGTCTCTATGTTTTGTTTCGTCTTCAAGTTGCCCTAGTCATAGACTGTGGAAAAGCACTTTAATTGAGAGGGGTTGCCAGGCTTCTAAGAAATAACGAGTTTCCGAAATACCAGCAAATATTTTTTCACCCAATCTGGATGATACTTGGTGGTAATGACAAGTACACAAATCCCACTTGGCTCACCAAATTTTGTTCTTCTAGGTTGAAGCGTTCGTTTACAGTAGCAGTTTATATTTTAGGTTTCCCTCTGTTCTCTCCTATATAGATAGATAAATTTGGAACTCTAAATCCAACATGGTTTGTAGTAACTCTTTGAAACTTGACAAAATGAAGAAGTTCTCAGTTTTGTCTCTATGTTTTGTTTCCTCTTCAAGTAGCCCTAGGCAGAGACTGTGGAAAAGCACTTTCATTGAGAGGGGTTGCCAGGCTTCTAAGAAATAACGAGTTTCTGAAATACCATCAAATATTTTTTCACCCAATCTTGAAGATACTTGGTGGTAATGACAGGTACACATATCCCACTTGGCTCACCAATATTGTTCTTCTAGTTTGAAGCGTTCATTTACAGTAGGAGTTTTTATATTTAGGTTTCACTCTGTTCTCTCCTATATAGATAGATGAATTTGGAACTCTAATACCAACATGGTTTGTAGTAGCTCTTGAACCTTGACAAAATAAAAGAGTTCTCAGTTTTGTCTCTATGGTTTGTTTCCTCTTCAAGTAGCCCTAGGCACAATCTGTGGAAAAGCACTTTCATTGAGAGGGGTTGCCAGGCTTCTAAGAAATAACGAGTTTCTGAAATACCAGCAAATATTTTTTCACCCAATCTTGAAGATACTGGTGGTAATGACAAGTACACAAATCCCACTTGGCTAACCAAATTTTGTTCTTCTAGGTTGAAGCGTTCGTTTACAGTAGCAGTTTATATTTTTAGGTTTCCCTCTGTTCTTTCCTATATAGATAGATGAATTTGGAACTCTAAATCCAGCATGGTTTTTTAGTATCTCTTTGAAACTTGACAAAATAAAAGAATTCTCAGTTTTGTCTCTATGATTTGTTTCCTCTTCAAGTAGCCCTAAGCAGAGAATGTGGAAAAGCGTTTTCATTGAAAGGGTTTGCCAAGCTCCCAAAAAATTACGGGTTTCCAAAATACCAAAAATATTTTTCACCCAATCTTGATGATAGTTGGTGGTAATTACAAGTACACAAATCCCACTTGGCTCCCCAAATTTTGCTCTTCAAGGTTGAAGCGTTCGTTACAAGAGCAGTTTTTATTTTTAGTTTCCTCTGTTCTCTCGTATACAGATAGATGAATTAGGAACTCTAAATCCAACATATTTTGCAGTAGCTCTTTGAAACTTGACAAAATAAAATGTTCTCAGTTTTGTCTCTATGGTTTGTTTCCTCTTCAAATAGCCAAAGCAAAGACTGTGGAAAAGCACTTTCATTGAAAGGGGTTGCCAAGCTTGCAAGAAATTACGAGTTTCCAAAATACCAGCAAATATTTTTTCACCCAATCTTGATGATACTTGTGTAATAACAAGTACTCAATTCGCACTTGGCTCACCAAATTTTGTTCTTCTAGGTTGAAGCTTTCCTTTACAGTAGCAGTTTTAATTTTAGGTTTCACTCTGTTCTCTCTATATAGATAGATGAATTTGGAACTCTAAATCCAACATGGTTTATAGTAGCTCTTTGAAACTTGACAAAATAAAGGAGTTCTCAGTTTTGTCTGTACTGTTTGTTTCCTCTGAAGTAGCACTAGGCACAGACTGTGGAAAAGCACTTTCATATGAGGGGTTGCCAAGCTTCTAAGAAATAATGAGTTTCCAAAACACCAGCAAATATTTTTTCACCCAATCTTGATGATACGTGGTGGTAATGATCAGTACATAAATCCACTTGGCTCACCAAATTGTGTTCTTCTATGTTGATGTGTTCGTTGACCACTAGCAGTGTATATTTGTAGGTTTCCCCTCTGTTCTCTCCTATATAGATAGCTGAATTTGGAACTCTAAATCCAGCATGGTGTGTAGTAGCGATCTTAAAACTTGACAAAAAAGTAGTTCTCAGTTTTGTCTCTTATTTGCTTCTCATCCTAGTAGCCCTAGGCACAGACTGTGGAAAAGCACTTTCATTGAGAGGGGTTGCCAAGCTTCTAAGAAATAACGAGTTTCGAAATACCAGCAAATACTGTTTCACCCAAACTTGATGATACTTTGTGTAATGACAAGTACACAAATCCACTTTGGCTCACCTTGGCTCACCAAATTTTGTTCTTCTGGGTTGAAGCGTTCGTTTACAGTAGCAGTTTTTATTTTTACGTTTTACTCTGTTCTCTCCTATATAGATAGATGAATTTGGAACTCTAAATCCAACATGGTTTGTTGTACCTCTTTGAAACTTGACAAAATAAAGGACTTCTCAGTTTTGTCTCTATGGTTTGTTTCCTCTTCAAGTAGCCCTAGGCACAGTCTGTGGAAAAGCACTTTCATTGAGAGGGTTTCCCAAGCTTCTAAGAAATAACGAGTTTCCGAAATACCAGCAAATATTTTTTCACCCAATCTTGATGATACTTGGTGGTAATAATCCATACACAAATCTCACTTGGCTCAAAAAACTTTGTTCTTCTAGGTTGAAGCGTTCGTCTACAGTAGCAGTTTTTATATTTACGTTTCACTCTGTTCTCTCTTATATAGATAGATGAATTTGGAACTCTTAATCCAACATGGTTTGTAGTAGATCTTTGAAACTTGACAAAATAAAAGAGTTCTCAGTTTTGTCTCTATGGTTTGTTTCTCTTCAATTAGCCCTAGGCACAGACTGTGGAAAAGCACTTTCATTAGAGTTGTTGCCAAGCTTCTAAGAAATAACGAGTTCCAAAATACCAGCAAATATTTTTTTACCCAATCTTGATGATACTGGTGGTAATGATCAGTACACAAATCCCACTTGACTCACCAAGTTTGGTTCTTCTAAGTTGAAGCGTTCGTTTACAGTTGCAGTTTATATTTTTAAGTGTCCCTCTGTTCTCTCCTATATAGATAGATGAATTTGGAACTCTAAATCCCACATGGTTTGTAGTAGCTCTTTGAAACTTGACAAAGTAAAGGAGTTCTCAGTTTTATCTCTATGATTTGTTTCCTCTTCAAGTAGCCCTAAGCAGAGACTGTGGAAAAGCACTTTCATTGAAAGGGTTTGCCAAGCTAACAAAAAATTACGGGTTTCCGAAATACCAGCAAAAATTTTTTCACCCAATCTTGATGATACTTGGTTAATTACAAGTACACAAATCCCACTTGGCTCACCAAATTTTGATCTTCTACTTTGAAGCGTTCGTTTACAAGAGCAGTTTTCATTTTTATGTTTCCCTCTGTTCTCTCCCATATAGATAGATGAATTTGGAACCCTAAATCCAACATGGTTTGTAGTTGCTCTTTGAAACTTGACAAAATAAAAATGTTCTCAGTTTTGCCTCTATGGT